>NC_083617.1:24956771-25076771 GCF_963584025.1 Labrus mixtus
GGTCGACGTGCAATTCACCCGGGGGAAACCCTGTTAGCGTGTTACGACAGCACGGCTATCAGTCAGTTCTGTGCATGTGAGCAGAGACGTTTTCACATGTGCGCTCCTGAACATGTCTGCAGAATTAAAAGCAGACTGCCTCTGAAATCTTCAAGAGCTGCTAGCTCACACATGCTCCTCAAAGATGGGGGGGGGGGTCTCAATGAATTAATCCTCAAATTCATAAAAGTGCTTGACAGCTCTTCTTCACTTCACATCTCTGCTGCAGGCGGGCGTTTGCAGACATGTGAACTGGTCTCAGCTCAACGGCTGAGATCGGCTGATGATGTTACCTGTGACTGACGTTGTAGATGTAAAAGGACGATTTTTAAATATCAGACACATCATCTGTTTCTACAGCCAATCAGCTCATGGCTGGAACAACAGATATCCTAATTTGTCAAACTGTCTGAACTGTTCACTCCTTCAAAATTGCAGTGCACAACATTCTCATTAGCATGCATTATATAAACAAAACAGAAACATAACTTCTGGATTATTGCGAGTTCATTTATAGACATGCTGCAGCTTCAGCTGTAAAGCCTCTGCACACCGTCTATCACTCCGCCCTCAGGTATAACTGCTGATCTATTCTGCACTCGTCACTGTGAGCTGTATGAGAGGTCGGTCGGCCTTCTCTTGAAGAGAGGTGTAACCTTCACAGACCTGTTGGAGTGGAATTCCAGCACCTACATGACCTGTTCTTCTTAAAGTCCCTCAAACTTTTACTGAACTCGGTAAAACCGCATTTTCTTTGAACGCCCCAAACTCATGGAGCGCCCTCCAGCAAACTCTAAAGATCAGAGTTCTGCCCTCTCTAGGAGAGTTTTGGAATTTGACTTCTAGCCACTTTGATTTGAGTTGTAAAGGGTTTATTTGAACTCAGTGGTTTTTGTAATTGATTATTTAATTGAAGTGTTTGTTGTGTTTTGCTTGTTTTACTGTAATCTCGATGGCGTTGGAAAAGAGGAACACCTCAATGTCCTTATGAGAATAAATAAAGGTTTGATTGATTGATTTATAATCCTCTGCTCTCATTTGCTTGCTGTGTATTTTCCTGAATATTTCCTGCTGTGTTCACACATCGGCCTAACCCTTACATCTTGCAGAAATGTTTCTACGACTACTGGCAGGAAAAAATGCAGCTCACCTCATAAAATGCGTAAATAAACACAGCAAGGGGATTTTTCTCTGATGCAAAGTTATTTTTGGACTGAAAATTTTAATTATTTTTTATTGCCTTTAAAAATTGCTCTGATGTTCTCTGTGTGTGATTAAACCACGTGAAGCAGATTAGAAACACTGCAGCAGGTTTTTGTCAACAACATGAAGAAACCATCAGGCCCATTGAACTAATGCAACTCTCCACAACATCTCCATTAACATTCAGATGGTCACTGGAACGTCTCACTGCAAGAGGAGGGGGTGTGTGGGGGGCCTGGCCTCTGTCCCCGGGGGTCAGCAGGGGTCATCTCTCTGAGAGTTTAATCTCAAACATCTGAGAGTTTAAACCAACAAACAGCTTCATGAGCATCAACACAGACATACATGTTCTGATGTATTCAGTTAAATCTGTGTTCAGCTCAAAAGACTGAACGCGGATGACATTTTCCATGAACCGATTGCTGTAAATAATCAAAAGTCTCCTCTCGACTGTTTTCATGAAAAGATTTCCAGGAAAAGAGAACACACAGCAGCACGTCTGGAATAAAACATGAAGCCCTGACTTCTCGTCAGAGCAGAAAACAAATCACTTAATTCAATAGGAAATCACGCATTAGAGGGACAATCTCATTTAGATCAATGCTACGTATTGATGTCGGCTTTATGGACTGTTGTAACCCAGTTTAAGACAGATGAAAAAGGGGGGGGGGGGGTTCAGAGAGGAGAGGCAGTCCAGTGTGAGGCTCTTTGTCTGGGTCTGCACAGAATCAGGACCCAGTCTGGTTCTGAGATCTGGAGGTCAGCCAGGGCAGAAGAGTCGGAAACAAAGACGTCTTTCTGTGGACACCAGGGTCTGCAGAGGGACAGACACACACACACACACACACACACACACACACACACACACACACACACACACACACACACACACACACACACACACACATATACACACACACGGACTGTGAGACACATTCACAGAGAGGATGGCTCTGCACAGAAGGGACACACACACACACACACACACACTGAAGTAAGCTTTATTGTGTTAGTCCGACTACAACTGGATTTATAAATATGTTATTAAGACTGAAATCGTACTGAAACAGGTTTCTCTAAGTCTGACCAACACACCTCGGTAATGAGGTCGGGTGTCGACCGTGCATGTAGTTGCACACAAAAGGGGGTCGTTATACGCACATCACGTACTGTAGGTGCATGGCAGTGCAAACACAGCAGACTGAGGAAGAATATACGGCCGCACACTTCCTCGAATGCCAGAAAAAGTTTATGCTGCACACTTGGACACAAAAGGGGGAGTGTTAAGTGTGCATGGGTTTTATAATCACTTTTACTTTGTTCTCGTGTGTGTGTGTGTGTGTGGGGACATCTGGCTCTACTGCATCATGCATGTGCCCAACACTCTTGCTAACTCAAACACGATGCACTAACTCTCCGCTTGTACTGTGATTCTCACTCATACTGAATATATTCTGCACACCTCACACAGTTAACATAAAAGCAGACTACAGCTGGTCTTACTGCTGTCCTCCAAACTAGTAAAACATGACCGATGCAGCACTTCAAAGACTCTCAGTTAACTTGGACGTAACATGACTTATCTGCAGTAACAGAAGTCCGTTTATCTCACACATTTAACACACATCTGTGATGCTCTGTTAATACATTGTTTCTTCACTTTTGCTCGCCTGGAAATGTAAAAACACAAGCACACTAACTCAGTGTGGCTGCATATTGGTCTGACATCTACTGCATCAGAGACCCCTAAACTGCCCCCCAAAGTCCCCGTAAATCCTAAAGCTTAGAGGTAAAGGAAAGGTAAATGCTCTCTCTCTCTCTCTCTCTCTCTCTCTCTCTCTCTTCGGGGGTTATGTCATTGACTCATCTGTTTTGAGGACAAACTTCTTTTCTCACCCCGACCCTGCAGCCTGAAAATGAGGTGAGGTCTGGCCCAGTTAAACAGATCCCCCCTCCCCCATACACACACACACACACACACACACACACACACACACACACACACACACACACACACACACACACACACACACACACACACACACACAGAGCAGTTAACGCAGCTTAATTGGCCTGATTAAAGACTAATTAGGAGCTGAGGGGGCGGTCCCTGTAAAGATGACCTTTAACCTTTGAGCTCCTGCGCCTTTACCCTCAGATCAGAGAAACCTGAGAGGAGACAGGCGCCTGTATATGTTTGTGTGTGTGTGTGTGTGTGTGTGTGTGTGTGTGTGTGTGTGTGTGTGTGTGATTGTTTTCGTATGAGTGGAATGATTATGTCCTGTTGACACTGAGCAGCCTCGGCCTCCCTGCTGGTTTACCACAAACCACACACACACACACACACACACACACACACACACACACACACACACACACATTAACACATGATGCATACTAACACTATTATTTCTTCTGATTAGGATCTCTGGATCCATAAGTTCATCCAGTAAACAGAACGTCACAGAGCATTTGTGAAACTCAGTTTTGCGTTTTAGCGTGACATGTCACTGAAGAAGTGTTTTTTTTAGGTCGTCATGGCAGTGACTCACAAAGGTAGTCCCGCCCTGAATCATCTCCTGCTTTATGGACTATTTTGATTCTTTCCCACTTGCACAAAGAACTTCCTGAAGTTATCCAGCGAGCGGGAGGGATTGCAGAGGTGATGCATTGCTGAGGCCATGATGATCAACTTTACCCTCCAGGTGGGGAGTGGACCTCTGCCTCAAGTGAAAGAGTTCAGGTCTTGATCACGGTCAGGGTTAAGTATTGTGAGATTGACAGGCGGGTTGGTGCAGCATCAGCAGTATTGTTTGACCGCAGCGTCGAGCTGAAGAAGGAGCTGAGCTGACAGTCAGACTTCCCGTTCACCTGTGATCATGAGCCTGTTTAGTGACCTGAACAGTGACTGTCAGTTTCCACAGAATCCTTGTGCGCCACTTTCCAGTTGCACAGTGCACTCCAAAGCTGATGAGGCCCTCTATGGTCAATGCTCGTGGTTCAGTGGGGAAGGGCGTGCGTCATTGGATCGAGCAAAACCACGGCAGAAACGCAACACTGCACACATGGACTCTGTGCAACATAAGAATTAAGCAACATCCCACGAGAGGGAGAGATGTTGTCCTGAATATCAGAAGTGCTGTGACTCCGTCTTCATGATGTGAATAGCATGTGTGGACTTCTGTCGCCAATCAGAGACAAAAGTTTCCCAGTCAAATCCAATATGTAACCCGGCTGTGTGTTTGTGTGTGTCAGTTAAAAGCACTAGAAGTGATATTTGTGTCAGTGTGTTTATGTGTATGTGTTTGTGTGTGTTTTATAGCCTGTGAAATGAGGATGGGGGGTAAGGTGATGCAGGGAGGAAGAACGGGGTCATGAGATAATCAACCTCTGATCAACTCCACCCGTCGACGTACACACACACACACACACACACACACACACACACACACACACACACACACACACAGGGTCTCTCCTGGGCCAGAGATAACTTGAGTGAAGGGCCGGGGTCAGAGGTCACGGCCTGTCTCATAGGGAACACATGGAGAGGATAAAGAGTCTCTGGGTTTTATAAAGTGTGAGCAGAGATGACTTATTTACAGCCGCACAGGAAACCTCACGGCTCAGACCGCGCTGTGTGTGTCTGCTCGCTCACTGACCGATGGTGCTTTCACTCATGCACAAAACTCCTGAAAAAACATCCTGACATATTCAGGGTGAGCTGCAAAAGATTCCGCTGTCATCTGCAGGAGAAATGGGTCAGCTCTCTATATTCTAAAGTCCATGTTTTATTTATTATCCGTTTCCTGTTTGGAGAGAAATTATGACACACACGCCTTTTAAACCTTTTCTGCTCCAACTGAATAACCTAATGATATCTTACAAAGCTGTTTTCATGAAGAGGAGTCCACGCAGAGTTCAGTTTATATTTCAGTTTCTTGCTAAAGGGCACTTCAACATCTTGACAGAATCAGATCCAACCTTTAAGGCTACGATAAACTCCTGACCTGCTTTCTAACCGGAGTCACTACTGCCCCGAGGCCGGAGTTATCCAAGAAAACAAAACAGGAATTCATTTTCACCACCATGATTTATTCAAAAGATTATGTGAACAGATGCAGAGAAGCTGGAAGGAAGGAGAGACTGTGTTTAACTATGGATTGGATTTGGGTGCTGGTGGCCGAGTGGTTAGTTTGCCAGCCACATGTACAGAGGATGTGGTCCTCAAAGTGGGCGGCCCGGGTTTGAATCTGACCTGAAGCTTATCTTCCACATGTCATTCCCTGCCCTCTCTCTATCTTTGATTTCTGACTCTTTCCACTGTCCTGTCGCTCCAATAAAGACCCCAAAAGACCCAAAATAAACCTTAAAAAACGATTTAACCTGGATCCATTGTGTCTTTGTTTTTTGCATAATGCCATAAAAAGCTGAATCATTGACTTTTGGTGATCTCACACGACTCCTGAAAACTTCCTGAACCTTTCAGGGTGAGCTGCATGTGTGAACTCTTTATCCTGAATGTTTTCTGGCAGTCCCCTTGTAACATGTCTGCAAGACATCTGGCTGAGCTGATGTGTGAATCCAGGAGATATTCAGGCAGGAAGCTGGTTCAGACTTTCTGATTAACAGTGTTTTTTACACTCTTTGTTTATAATGTGTAAAAGCAGAAATGTCGCCAAAAGAACGACGCGGACGTGCTGTCAGAGTCTGTGGAAGCAACAGCAGGAACGATTCTGGGTATGTGGGAGTGAAACACTCTGCTGTTTGCGTTCACACAGTCGGCTCACCTCGAACATTTCAGGAAGTCCCTCCCACTTTTTGCCTCTAGCCACTCGGCTCTGCTTCAGAGTCTATTTTTGACAAGCATCCATAAAGCTGAGCAGAGCAGATGGACTGGACAGGAAGTCAGACAAGGGAACACAAAGAGCATCCGGTCGGTTTCAAAATAAAACACAACATTCAGACTCCTGATCGTCTATTCCATCACTTTATCAACACTACACAGCAACAGGCACCAACTGTTGTTTGCACGTCCGTTTCTTTATTCCCGTGTGATCTTGTAGTTCTCATGTGATCTAGTGAACCCCTGGATCAACTCGGTTCGGCTCACGCTCCAGAAACGGAGCCAGTGGGGTAGGGCACGCGTTTTAGGACTAGATAGGGTGTGTGTGTGTGTGTGTGTGTGTGTGTGTGTGTGTGTGTGTGTGTGTGTGTGTGTGTGTGTGTGTGTGTGTGTGTCATCAGCTCATTGAACTCGTCACCTGAGACCTCCTGAGATAACGTGAGTGAGCTGATGAAGACAGAAGCAGAGATGACGGAGAACAAAGCAGCAGTTTACTCTTCACACCAGGACGCTTCCTTCCTCCCATCTTTATCAAGTCAAGAAAACAACAAACCCTTCTTCCTCTTCCTCTTCCTCCTCCTCCTCCTCCTCCTCCTCTCTCCTCCTCCTCCTCCTCCTCATCCTCATCCTCCCCGTCTAAATAACTGGTGTCTTCCCTCCTCCTCTTTCCCTCCTTTCCAACACTGTAAAACAGTTTATGTTGGTAACTTTCAATCCATTCAGTTTAATGAGAAGTAAAGACAACATGACATCACATCCTTGCAGTTTTTATGTCTCTCACTCTGGTGTCAGATTTGTTTCTCGTTTATTGACCGCTTAGTAAAGTCTGGAAATTCAAGCATTGGAAATGTTCTGAATCAAAAGCTGAGCCAGAACACATCTTAAGAAGGTCCATCCATTCTCTCTCCTCCTGTTGTCTCTCGTGTTTGTGTTTCCGTCCCTTCTTCATCTCGTCTTTATTTTTTCTCTCCTGTCTCTCAGCAGCTCACAGGAAGAAGACGCTCCTCTTCTTTATCTGTGTTTTCATTCTCTGAGGGGAAGTCGGGGACCTCTTCAGCATGGGACGCTGCATGCTGTTTGTAAACCCCCCCCCCCCCCCCCCCCTCCACACACACACACAAACACACACTTTCATCTCATGTTTATCTACGCTCCCCCTCCCTCTATCATTTCAAAGCACCCTGAGGTGGGCAGGGAGGAGGGGGAGGAAGGGCCGTTGGAGGTTACCATAATAACTGGAGTCACTTCTGACTCATGAGCTCTGCTGCCTGTTTTAGTCTGATAGTGTGTGTGTGTGTGTGTGTGTGTGTGTGTGTGTGTGTGTGTGTGTGTGTGTGTGTGTGTGTGTGTGTGTGTGTGTGTGTGTGTTTGCGTGCAGGCCAGGTCATTCTTTAGAGAGAGAGAGAGAGAGAGAGAGAGAGAGAGAGAGAGAGAGAGAGAGAGAGAGAGCTGAGACTTTCAGGATGTTGTGTTTTTAGGCGACACGAGGTGGATGGTGTGTAGACGAGTAGTGGAATATTATTTTTGCCTCGTTGCTTGGCTGCTTTCATCGGCCCAGAACTCGTTGGTATGGCTCAGTATTTCTTTTGTCTCTGTCACTCAGAGTGACCTGTTGACTGATCATTGGAAAATGAATGGGTTAAAGTTTAAACTAACATGCAGAGCTGCACACAAACACACACTCGCATGTGCATGCAAGCCCATAGAGTGATAATCGCTTTAGCATCGCCATGGAGACGAAAGTGTGAAGGCTCCACGGGTGGTTTAAAACGCTGTCCTCAAACCACTGAGGCCACAATAAGTTTATCAGTGTGTGTGTGTCTGTGTGTGTGTGTGTGAGTTTGTGTATGTGTGTGTTTTTGTATGTTTTTGCATGTGTGTGTGTGTTTGATTTTGTGGGTTTCTTTTATTTTTGCGTGTGTTTGTTTTTGTGTGTTTGTGTGATTGTGAGTGTGTGTGTGTGTGTGTGTGTGTGTGTGTGTGTGTGTGTGTGTGTGTGTGTGTGTGTGTGTGTGTGTGTGTGTGTGTGTGTGTGTGTGTGTGTGTGTGTGCCGAGCTGCCCTTTTGCATTTTCATGAAGTTAATCCTGGCTCTGCTGAGCGCCCTGGCTGTGCATAAATAATCACTTTAGGAGAAGTTCAAACAGCATCAGTATGCATGAGCCTCCGTCTCCACGAAACCAGCAACCACGACAACAGGCTCCTCCCACCGACACCAGTAATCACAACAGCAGGCCACGCCCACCGCCATCCTCCAACCAACACACGTCCGCTGCACGCTACAAGACTTCACAAACACACTGCTCAAAATTGAGAAGGAGGAGAGGAGGAGGGGGATGAAAGAAAAAGAGAGCAGAAAACACAAAGAACGAGAAACAAACAAAAGAGAAAACTATCTGATATTAATAATAAATAAATTAGAGAGATGAAAAACAACTTTTCAACTCTAGCATTGCAAAGAACCCCGTCCAGAAAAAGTAGTAATCATAAACCAAAGAGCGGAAAAGGGAAGGTATGAAGACGGGGAGGAGGGAGAGAAGGACTGATGGAGGCACAGCAGCAAAGAAAAGAGGAAAAGAGGAAAAGAGATTTGGAGCTTAGAGGGAGATCATTTCCTCTGTCCTCTGCTCTGTGGTCCGCTCCAATGATCTAAGCTCGGCTCCACAGCTCGCTCCTGATCGTCCCTCCACGGGTCAGATTAGCTCCGATGCTCAGAGCTTAGTTGGGCTTGAAGAAACAGCTGGCTCCGTGTGGGGGCCTGCAGATCCAAAATGGCTGACTTGTTCGCACTACACACAACACATTCCTCTCCCACAGACTCAAAGTGGGACATCTGAACATAAACATGGAGATGATATTCCGCTCTGTAATTGATGCTGCTGTTTCTCACGGGGGGGCTGTGTGGACGGCTGGTGGACATTAGAGTCGCTTTTGTTGGTTTTGTTAGGTTGGACAAAAAGAAACCCCACGATCAATATCACAACATATTTAGTCTTTGGAAAGCGTTTCAAACTGCCAACCTGGAATTTTTGGCACTTTTCTTTTCATGCTGAGTAAAACGGCACGGTGCTCTGAATGAAGATGGTCACTGAAATGTGAATCATATCGCCCATAAGGGCAAGCGATTGACGACAGAAACAACCTACATGAGGAAAAAACTCAAATTAAGAAGCACATGCTGAAATCTGAAACAAACGCAGCCAGAGAAACGCACCGCAGAAGACAAAATAATGGACCAGACTCCCTTAAAACCTGCTGTAATCTTAATGTTACACTCTTTCGTCAAACTATTCCACTTACCGATCCAAACAAATATTCTCTCTCTCTCTTTTAAAAATAAGCTGCTCCACAAAGAGACAGCAAACACATCCAAACTAAAAACATGAGGCATTCTATGACACTTAGATACAAGAGGATTCTTGGACCAGATTACACCAGACAAATACTTCAAATGTCTGAAAGTAGCGTACAATGACATCGTCCTTGATTGTAAAGTTGTTTTTTAGCTAACTCATATGAGACAAACTGCCCCCTCTGCATGTAGAGATGTATAGCCTATAGCTTCTGTGTCAGGTTTCTCAATAAAGGGGCCGAGCTGACCTTCATCTCCGAGGCTAACACACTTACTATGGACAAGTACCTCACACAACCCCGCTTCAAAACCACCAAACTATCCCTTTAAAGCTTACATGTGTGGACACAATGTCCTTAACAGAGTAAAGCCTGAGCTGTAATCTCTAAAAGTTCCCATGTGAGGTCACAGTCCTCATGAAAGTTGGACAAAACAAACTTTATTTTCCAGCAGCGGCTCCAGAGTCCTGTGCGAGGGCTGACGTCGACGAAAAGGCCAACAAAAGGATTTCCACAGATGGAGGGATGACGGAGGAAGAGGAAGAAATGAAGAGGAAGGAGACGGAGAGGGTACGCAGTGAGGAACATGTGCTGCTGTCAGTCTGCCTCCTAATCCCTCCGATTTTTTCTGACTCCCGTTCCCACGTTCTCAGTGTTAATTGATAAACACAGGGAGGCAACGAGACCCGTGACTAATCACTCTGGCTGCTGTGTGTGTGTGTGTGTGTGTGTGTGTGTGTGTGTGTGTGTGTGTGTGTGTGTGTGTGTGTGTGTGTGTGTGTGAGCGTGTGTGAGTGGCAGTACTCAGAAACTGGCAGCATCACCATTCTGCTGCAGGAGCAGAAACTGAAGCACGTCCTAACAGCCAAAACACAGATTTTCCCCTGACTCTGTTTGACTTCAGACATTTTTCACAAATACACTCCTGAAAAGTTTATTTTTAAATTGGAGGCAGACTGCTGCTGAAATCTTTGAACCCCACAGCAGGAGACTATTACTGTCGGACTTTAGGGGGGCGATCTCAGGAGGCGAGACATGATGTATAAAAAGAGCTGAGAGAAGTTCTGCTTTTTCATGGGATCAACAAAAGAGGGAAGAAGAACAAACTATAGAAAAGTGAATACTGAATGAGGCAGCCTCATCACATGCACGCAGATTGAATCAGACATGCTCATACAGTCATCAACCCCTCCTGATTCTTGTGCTGAATTTTCAGCTCACCCTGAGGACTCATGGAAACTTCTCAAGGGGCAAGCTGGACAACCCCCAGTTAAGGTCGGATTGAAAAGTTCGGCTGTTTGCGTCAGGACGTTTTCAGGAGTGAAACACCATCAGTCGGTGAGCGAGCAGAAACACACACAGCGAGGTCTGAGCCGTGAGGTTTCCAGTGTGGAGACTCTTTATCCTCTCCATGTGTTCCCTATGAGACGGGCCCTGACCTCTGAGCCCGGCCCTTCACTCAGTTATCTCATGATCAGGGGAGACCTTATGAGTCGTCAGTCACAAACATATTCTTAAGTTTTTCCTTAAATACCTTCTTTAGAAAATTCCTAAGAAAACAGCTACGTCTGTGTCAAGAAGAGTTCTGACACTTTGTCCTAACAGCATACGGCGCCCCGAGCAACTCGCTGGCATGGACATGGACGAGGAACAAGGAAGGAGGGAGGAGGGAGGGGGGCTCTACGAGGCTCTGACAGGATAACCTTTGATTTGATTTTCCATTTCTCCCCCAGCAGAGCTAGTGAGCTCGTTTCACAAAGTGGAGATAGTGCATTAATAATATCCACATCATGGTTGAAATGTTGACCTTTGACCTGTGTCAACACGGAGAAAAACTTCATTCATGTAAGCGTGAGCCGTTTATTGACAAGCCTCTGAGTGTGAGCTCGTCAATACAAATTTTCCATACCTCCATTCGTCCACCTTCAAAATAAAAGCACCACATGTCAAACTGTTTTCAACGAGAGCAAAGAGTTAAATATGTAACGGTGTGGCGAGCATCCCAAGTTGCACGATGAAACGCTGGCGTGCTGTAAGGACACGGTTCTCATCTGTGTTCTTAAATTGAATTGATGAATGCCATGCCCTCGTAAACTGGAAGCTTGTGCATGTTTTTTCCTTATTACCATAAAAATAAACGCCCGTATAAGGGCATGTGACTGCAGGGCCGTGCACACATTACAGAAGTCGCTCTGCAAAGAGAAGTCGAGAGAAACATGCCGAACCCCTCCGCCGTGCTTCAACCTTCTGTGGGTAAAAGCAGCTTGTTTGGATGCTACCACAAGGCTGCTGAAGAATGTAGTTCAACTACTAACATTACCGCACATAGCTTTGTAGAACACACACATCATGACGGCACAGATCCACATCGAACTTTTAGAAAACAAAAACATTGAGATGAATCAAAGTGTTCAAACATTTAAAGCAGAAATATTGAGTTTCAGAGCAGCGCTGGTGTCAGTTAGAGGAATAATCTCATTGTGTTGTGGTCGGTGTCTGCACGGGCTCTGTGATGAAAACCCACCAATCACACGCAACCTTCTCAAACACACCCCTCTGAAGCAAACACACTCACACACTCACACACACACACACACACACACACACACACACACACACACACACACACACACACACACTCATATGTTGCCCCTTTAGTCACACTCTCGACCGCAGCGCCCACACCCACTCACATTACTCCCACACACACACACACACACCCACCCACCCACACACGCACACACACACACACACACACACACACACACACTCCCACACACACACACACTGACTCACAGAGCATCACTGCTGACTCATAATCAGAAAACCATGAAACAAGTTTAATCAGATGTTAAGTTTCATTTCATGTTTCAGCAGTAAAAGTAGATTTTTTTACCCTCAATGTCTTTGAGCTCTGAAAACAAAGAGAAGGCTATGTATGTGCACCATCGAACTTTAAGGTTACTGAAGTTGTTCTGTGATGACGTGGGAGTCAAATTTCATCTTTACGTTACAGGATGTGGTTTGAGTTAAGCAATCAACACAAAACAAAAAAACCTGGTTAGTTTGTCAAGGTTGGTTCAGAAGTTAGCACAGACTTCAGGTCTGACATGGAGCTCAGACTGAGACAAACCTTCAAACTGAGATGAGCAGTAGATTAGAAATGAGCTGATGTGGACGACGTGCAGACACACATATTTATGTCTGTCGGGAAGACATCAGTCAAATTTCTGCATGTCGGCACTCACTGTCATGAATCAGACACAGATGTTGAAAAATAAAAACACAAGACTGAAATAAAAACCTGGAGAGCGTTCTAACTTTCCAAACTTCTGTTGTGACCGTCTGACTCTTCGTTTGAGTTTCCAATGAGATTAACCTCCATTCTTCTGATCCCCCGCACTGATTTAACCCTCAGCCGAACCAAATCATCGGGACTTTTGTTTTTTTGTTGTGCCTCGTGCTGAAGAGGAAGCTATTTGGAAGATATCTGACTCTGAAGTAGCAGCAGGACATCGAGGTGACTGAGGTTTTCTTTCTGTGCATTTCTCAATTATTTAAGCAGCAAGGTAGATTTTAACAGTCAGAATATTGTTGTAGTACCACAAAGCGCCACAAGGGGGTTCCTCTGTTATGTTTTGAATTTGCGAGGGAGAAGTTGTTGATGTCTGACAGCCATCTTGTAGAGTGTGTAAGACCGTGTGAGGACTCTGGCTCAGTGACGAGTTGGTGCAGGTTACGTCGATATATTCATGTACGATCAGTGAATATGGCGCCATGGAGACCTGGCGTTGTGTGGTCAGTGCAACAGGCCGCAATTTAGCAGTTTGATCCAGCAGAGGGCGCTGTCAGTGTAACTTAACCTTTAGCCAAGGAGGGAATCGCCCCGTGTTTCAGAGCAACTTCTCTGAATGATCCAGGTGTGAAAGCACCCTTTGGGCGTTTATACACATAACCCATTGTGTTCGTTTCAAACAAACTCGAGTACGTATGCCAAGTTAGAGCCGTCAATCAAACCCTGGTAAGGACCGAACTACTGTACAGAGACCGCTTGAAAAGGTGGGTCACAGTCCGCTTTTTTTCCAGACTCTGGTTCGGTTAGTTCATAGTGAGAACATGAACTGACCTCGATCCGACCATGCTGCATGAAGCGACCACCGAGTGCCCTCTCTGTTCATCATCACTGAACAGTAAAGACCAGAGGCAGATCTGATGGAGCTTCAGACACAGTTTTGGGGGATGAGCAGGTCCTGGTTCAGGAGGATTAACGTGCTCTTTCTCCTCGACTGTCTTCATAAGTGTCTTCAGAGACTCCAGAACATCAACACATTATCTTCAAACTGTCTCATTCGTCCTAAAATGATAAATGCAAACGATATAAAAACTGGTGAGCAGAGCCGACATCAGTCCGTGTTGTCGTCTGTCCAGTTAGAAACTGTGAACAGATCCTTTAAGTCTGCAGAGCTCTGATACACTTCAGCAGCTGCAGAAATAAACTTCATGAAACTGAAACTGACATCCAGGTTTAAAAACATGCACAGGTATAAAAAACAAGTGAGCAGCGCACACTATTAATTATTTATGATAAAGACCTACACCGGGTCAGAAGGGAGTTCCTGCCATAAAGAGACACAGACTGGTCCTGTGCTGCAAACTGGAGTGATCGCAATAAAAGACCAGCAAATAACCCCCCCCCCACACACACACACACCCACACCCACACACACACACCGCACACACACACCCTTCACCCCCCGCCATCAGCCTGACAGGAAACAGAGGCTGAGTTTTATTGCTGCTCGTACCGCTGACACACACACACACACACACACACACACACACACACACACACACACACACACACACACGTATATGTACAGTATTACACACCCTCGTGTCCTCTGCAGGCTCTGTAAGCTGCTCTTATTTGACTGTCAGTATGTTCTTTATGTTTTACACCACATGATGTAAAAATGATCAGTTTGTTATTTTAATGATCAATAGGACTGAAAAGTGCTGAAACTTTGAAGACACTTCAGATCTTCAATTATTGTCAAAAGCTGCTGCTGAGAGAGCACAGTGTCTGAATTGCACAAAAATGTTGCCGATGTATTTGTGCAGTTTACACAGTGTGAAGGAGTTTGCTTGCAGCTTTATAAGGCGCCCTCACATTAAGCCAGGTTGTTCCAGAACAATTGATTCCCTTCCCCAGTCCCCCGCCGGCCTGCACTCACACTGCTCCTGGACTAATCGGACCTGGTCCGGGTCTGCACATCGGAGAACAACCCAGAGAGCTACTTTCCTGACTTTTAGTCTTTTTAGACAGAGAACACTCTGGGATGTCTCCATAATGGAGGCGGGGATTGATTATACTTCATGTCCACGTTGTGTACCCGTGTTTGTACTCATGCATGATCTGTACCATGCTAAAGGAAAGCTCTTCCAAGTGTGCCAGGGCCAAGGAAGTGTACCATGCTTGAGCAAGTACGGAGCAGTCACACTAGTCATACGAACTGGACTTTCAGGGTCATGTGTGCTTAGTTACAGTACAGACTGCTTAGTGTGAGTGCACCCTTAAATTAAATTGTAGGCACCTTGGACTTGTCTTTTCTGTCTTTTTGTTGCAGTAAAAAAACCTCCACTCATGAGGACAAAATGAAGATTTCTACTCCAGGCACAGTAATGAGGGTCTCCCTGGAGGCTGGACTGGGGTCCCTGTGGACCTCTCTTAGATTGTGGATTTAAAAAAAAAAAACACGCCTCACTCGGTACAGACTGGAGGACGCTCTGCACGCTCTAAGTCGTCTGTTTTTTACTCTTCTCTCTGTCATTCCTTCACTTACGGAGGAATTCCCCCTCTCTGAGGACGCGCTGCTGCCTCTGAATGAGTCCGGCTGTGTGTGTGTGTGTGTGTGTGTGTGTGTGTGTGTGTGTGTGTGTGTGTTAGCAGTGAAAGGCTCTTTTGTCAGCCTCCCGCTGTTTGACAGTGGGTCTATCCTCCAGGACTCATCCTCCCTCCTCCTTTCTTATGTAGAGACCTCCTAATGGCTTTAACACTGCACAACACTAACCCCTCCCTCCTCCCTCGGTTACCAAGCTACCCCGGCAACTGCTTCTGCCCCACTGAACCTGCCCCGGCAACTGCTTTTGACTCTCAATCAGTTCAGGTTCATTTCTGAGGAGAGCACAGAAGGGGGGGGGGGGGGGGGGGTAGAGAGAAGGACTAAGGATGGGCAGGGATGTGCATTTTGGGGGTGTTAGCTCCCAACACTTCTACACACACACAAAAGCCAATTTCACACATGCACTCCTGAAAAATTCTGGACAACTTCAAGCAGACTGCCTTTGAAATCTTCTTAGCTATGATGAGAGCTTTTTGCTTTTATAAGAAAACTCTGTTTTGACCCAGCAGCTACCTCTGGTGTTGAAATATTAAGCCAATGTGGAAGTAGCAGCAGTTCCTCGAGTGTCCACTAGAGGCTGGCTGCAGAAGCACAGGAAGTCACTGTGGGGGGGGGGGGGGGGGTGAATGTTTTGATGACTCATCAGTTTTGATTTGATGAAGGATAAGAGTTATTCACAATAAGGCGTGTAGCTGACATGATTGACAGGTGGGCGCGGTGTAACGGTTTGTCAGGAGGTTTAAAACCCGCCTCAGCTCCAGCTCTCAGCCTGTCGTTAGGTTGACTGAAAGTTCGAGTGAGACAGCATTTCCAGCATGGAGACCTCCATCGATGGGACTCCAGCGCCCCCTGCAGGAACAGACAGGTGACCTCACTTATATTAATATTTACAGTCTGTTGTATCGACAACCTCAAGAACAAGTTCTTGAGCCATGTTCAGGTCAAAAGGTCACGCTAACCTTCTCTGCAACGTTCCACTTTGGTGTAGGCGATGTCCAGCCTAAAACCAAGACTCCACCTTCAGGTCATTGTCGGAATAACAACACAAATCACGCAGTGTTAAAAACACCTCTACAGATAAAAAATAAAACTAAAGAGGCCTGCCCATTTTGGCTCCATTTATGTTCCTGTTGATGCATATTAATGAGTGCACACAAATTCAGAGTCCATCAGTGTGAAGAATGAGGTGTTGCTGTCACACACACAAAAACACTCACACACTGGGACTCGTCTAAATTGGGGTCCTCTCTCTGTCCTGCGTGCTCGCTGCTGATTTGCATTTGAATCCGCGTGTGAGAGTTCAGATTTATGTCTCTGTGAGGAGTCCTGCAGAGCTTTATTCTGACTCGCTCCTCTGCTCTGAGTGTGTAGTGCTCCTTGTGCCTCCCACCCCCCGATTCTTCACCCTCGCCCCTCACAACCCCCCCTATCAGGACTACTGGTTGACGTTGATTTCACGCTTCCCAGGAAAGTGCTCTGTCATTGTTTTAATTGTCGTGGTATGAATTGTGCATTAGCGCTGTCAGACAGAGTATGTGGATATTGGGGGTTTGACTTTTTTCAACTCATTAGGAAAAAAGACGACAAAATATGAGAGGACATTGTACTGTGATTTATGGTACAACAACTTGTTAGATTAACTATTTCTCCATTTAGCATTAAATAAAAACCTTTGACTTAAGAACAACATGGAAGAGGCGGTCGAAGCAACAGTCTGACGTTACAACTGTTGCATTTACATCGATGCTGCGTGTTGTTGAACATACAATACCAGGGCCGAGGTCAGATTTAAACCTCTCTCTAGACTCTAGGCTCTGTACATGGGTCGTGGGACATAACTGCAAGTCTGTCCGGCGCCCCTACTCATGCAGTTTTGTGCATTTTATGAAAACAAATTGAAATGATCAAATTGAAGGTCAGACACTGCACATGAGCGGCTTTTTTTATTTTTTATTTTTTTGTGACTTTTCCTCTGGTGCAGATGAAAGGATATGTTTTCGTCTGGTCAATGTGAAACAGAAGCAGATGAACGCAGGTATCTATGCTCCTGTGTGTAGAAAGAGAAACATAAAAAACTGTGTGAGCATGATAAAAGTTAGTGATGGGATGTCCTGAACCTGAATTAGCACAGAAAACCGAGACATGAATTCCCCCTCAGCTCAGCTCGGCCTGACTGACTGATTGACAGCAAACTCTCCGACATGAATATTCATCAGCACATCCACAGAGTTTCTCACAGCTCGGAGAAGAAAAGTAAAAGTCTGCCAGCGGAGAGAAGATGGCTGCTCACTTCATGTGGAAATGTGGGGCTTCTATTCATCCCCCTGCAGAAAAGAAGAAGAAGAAGAAGAAGAAGGGGAGAGAGGTGGGAGGGGGGAGAGTGAAAGTTGACAAGGTTTAAGGATTTGCCCGGCTCATGCTTTTGTCTCTGCCTGCTTTTAAGAGTGAATATACATGACTCAGAATCTCAGAATCACGTGAGTTAGCAGACGAGGTGAAGACGGAGAGAACGTAAAAAAAAAAAAAAGAACGAGGCTGACGCACAAAACAACACAAAACTTACAATTACTAACTCAATGGGAGGAAAAAAAGATACAACAAGCACTGAGAAAGAGATTGAGATTGATGTGCTGAGGGGACGGCTGACAGCTGAGACCCTGGGAATGGTGGTGCTCTTGGGGGGGATGAAGGGGTGGGGGGGGGGGGGGTGCAGTGATGAGGGGTTGACAGAGGCCTCTCAGCAGTAAAAGGCTGCTGTGTTGTAATCGCTTTTAATTGGAATGTATGGAAGACAAGGCTCTCCGAGGGGATCAGTTTGCCTTAAAGCTTCTTAATTATACAGGATCATGTTGGACGCTCGGGTTCAGCTCGAAAAACATCTCGGCCAGGACGAGGAGGTAAACGCAGAGGAGGAGGAGGAGGGGAGGCAATACTGACCCAGCATGCTCTCCATGAGGAGAATTCTAATATTCTTACAGACACTTTGAGTGTGTCTGTGCAGCGAGGTCAGAGACTGAAAACTGAAGCTTTTGAAATCTCCCTGTGTTCATATGGAAAACCTTTATGAAGCCATTTTCACACATGTACTGAAAAAATACACAGACGAGCTTTTCTCCACGCTACTCGGCCACAGACACACCTGTAACATGAATGTTTTAAACCAAACATCAAGTAAAATAGTGTTACTTTGGGAATTATGTAAAGTATTAAAACTTTGCTGAATTTGGCTGATTTAACCCTGACAGCCAGTTTCCACATGCAGGGTACAGTCAGTCAGCGCCACAGTTTTGCTCCGGTGAATGGCATGTGTCCTGCCCCCCACTGGGTCTGTTTCTGGAGCGTGAGTGCAGCAGAGCGCAGCCATGAGCAGCCACACATCACAGGAGAATACAAGAGCACGCTGGAATAAAGCATTGACTACAGTGGCAGCGAACAGCGGCGTAATGCGGGGCGCTGGCGGGCTGCCACTACGCGGAAATTAGCAGTCACACTGTCAAGTCAGATCTGACCAGTTTTGGCATCTGACAGCTGTAAGAACACGTTTATCGTCCTCGACTCTTCGTTTAGGGAAGAACTTAAAAATTCATTTTAAATCACTAAAATAAAACCCCTCCGCTTCTTCTTCTCGGGGTCCTGCGATGACGACACGCTCACTGTACATTATCCCTTACATAACCTTTCCTAGAGGCTCAGCAGTCGTTTCTTGGCGACCATCTGGATCTTTATGGTCTCCTCCGATCTCCGTTGGTGTCGCTGTAACATTCCTATAACTTCACGCCTGGCTCTGATCACACAGAGTGTCCGCAGCGTTGAGTTTATAGAGACTTTTATCTTAATTTATCTCCTCGTCTATCGTCTCCAGTTTCTCTCAGACACTTCTGGAGGGATCGTGAAGGTGTCAAGTGATGAGTTTAATGGGACTTCATTGAAATGGATGGTTGTGTAAATTCTGTGGATGACTTGAGCTGGGCTGCATGGTCCTGGTTCTACTCCCCGTCGGACAGGGGGCTTTCTGAATGGAGTTTGCATGTTCTTCCTGTGCATGTGTGGGTTCCCTTTGCGTCCACAGATATGCTCCTTAAATTGGGGACACTAAATTGTTGGTAGGTGTGATGGTTGTCTGTCTCTGTATGTCAGCCGTGTGACTGACTGGCGACCTCTCAAGGGTGTACCCCCGTCTCTCACCCAATGACAGCTGTGAACAGGATAAGCTGTAAAGGTAATGGATGGATGACTTCAATTCAATCAAAGCTGTGGACTAAAACACCAAAACAACGTTCTTCAAATCAAGCAGCAACCTCCGCTGTTGAAAAATGCAGGCAATGTGCAAGTACAATAACTGCAGTTCCTCAAGCGTCCGCTTGAGGCTGGCTGCAAATCCCTGGAATTTAGGTACACACCCATTTTAAAAACTAGCTCAACCGAAAGTTAATTTGAGAGCATTTTCAATATGGTGGCCGTCATCGTTGGACCTCAAAAGTCTGCTCCAGTAACCAACGGGTGCTGTCACTGAGCCCATGTTTTTTGTGGTTTGTGTTCTCTCTATAAGCATGACAAAGCAACATGGCTGACATATTTCCATTATTTGATGGAATGCATTATGGTAAACTATATTTATGTGATCCTCTTCCTTTAATATGAAAAAGATATTTCCCAAATCATCGATTTCTCTTTTGAAGCGTTCATGCAGTTTGTTTGTTCGCATGCAAAGAAGACTCTCAGACTTGGTCCCTCATCAGTAACACACCAGGCTGTGATTTACTGTAAGTGAAGCCGACCCCGGGGGCGTTTACATCTGCAGAGGACGACCTGATTCTGTGTTTGTGGAAGTCGTACACACATGAGCTCATCAGGAAACTTCATGCAGCAGCACCCAGTGAAGTCTCTGCATGTAAACACACGATCCTGCTTACGTCATACTCTGCTAGAGTCTCAGAGAAGTATGTCCTTAGGATGCAAACACACACACCGACACACACCGACACACATCGACACACACGACACACACACGCTCTGCAGGATGCTGTCAGTAATCTGCTACTTGCTCAGTTGGATTAAATGAATCTAGTGAAACTGGATCTCGTCTCTCTTCCTTCCCCTTGCTCCAGTTTCTGTCGACAGATTCATCATTCAAATCTCATCTCCTGTCTGAAGACGCCCCCCCCCCCCCTCATTGTCGTGGTGGAGGCGATTTCCTGTTGCTAAACATTGTCTGGATTCTTGGCCGTCTTGGCGTCGGGGTCGGGGTTGGTGCTGGCGACTGCGGCAGAGTTTTTTTTTCCAGCGGGCAGCCCGGGCGATCAGCGTACTCTTGGTTTGAGGGAGGAAGGGGACTGAGGGTTCAGGGTTAGTGGGTAGGGGGGTTAAAGTGGTCGCCGGGGTCTGCCTTCCCCCCTCGCCACCCTGTAATGATCTCTGCGGCGGGGTGACCCGGTCTCGGCTCCTGGATTCTCGGTACCGACTGGGCCGCAGTAGACGCATAGACCACTTTCCCATGGACGCGGCGCTTCCAGGCCCATCATTACCATTTAATATCCTATAATATAACCCTCCGCTCCCCCCACTCATCTCCAAAACAGCCTCCACCACGGGGAGGGTGGGGGGGGGGGGGGATGCCCACTATCCAAAACAGGCATGATACTCAATCCCCCCCCCTCTGTGTATTTGGATGTGAGCCGTGCATTTCTGCACAGCGGCCCCCGTCATTACAGCAGCCACTAAGTACAGACTGCTGTGAGCTGAGCAGCACCGAGGAAATCACAATGAAATGTTTCTGAATTCAGTATTTGGAAAATAAACTTCTGGTTTCTGGATCAATGTTTTGACCGCCTGCTTAGCCCCTCAGATTAGATTGTTTCGCTGACATTCAGACGCAGATGGAGAATGAAACTGTCCTCCTCTGAAATGTAAACTTTGTCAAAGAGGCCTGCAGACTGTTACAGGGCACATTATTATAACAGTAAGATACACTTTAGCAGAAAGTTCACAAGGCATGTCCACTCTGTGTTTTACATGCACACAGATGTTCGTACTCCTCATATACTGATCCACGGCTGTGATTTAGTATTAGTCGGTTCGATCCCCAGCTCCTGCAGCCACATGTCCGATGTGTCCTTAGGCAAAACACTTAACCCCAAGTTGCTTCCGTTGCTTCATCACAGTGTATAAATGTGTATGAATGGGATTAGTTACTTCTGATGGACTCTTTACTCAGCAGCCTCTACCATCAGGGTGTGAATGTGTAGGTGTGACCTGCGGTGTTAAAGTGCTATGAGTAGTCTGAAGACTAGAAAATAAATATACAAGCTCAAATCCTTTTAACATTTGATATAAAAGTCTAAGTGAGTTGTTTTGGGACAAAGCAGTGCATGACACTGAGCTCTTGTTTTCTCTGTACATCATTTTACTTCTTTCAGAATAACATGCAAAGACGAGGACACGCCCTCCACCCTCACAACTCAGGAAAATTCCTGCCAAAGCACAGGTGTCCAAAATGTGTAGAGACCAATGCGATAAGAGTATAGACACTTTGATTGGATTGGTTCATGTGAGGCCCAAAACATATAAATCTAAATCATCAATTATGAGAGGATACTCCTGTGCCTGACTCTGTGTCATTATTTTGAGCCGCCTAACAAGGAAGAGGGATGCCGTCCTTATTACCATTAGCTACAAAAGCAAGTCCCAGAGTGTCACAGAGAGGTGTTCTGTCATCACAAGCTGCTAAACCTGGAAGTACATGATCAGCTTCACCTGAGCAGGTTTATGTTGTGTCTGACTGACATGTTTGTTTCCCTCAGGACTTTATAACTGTGATATACTAAATCTGCATATTCTGGTATTCTTGAATACACACCAGTCAAGAAACTGAAAATGTGTTACAGACCTTACAGTAGAGATTTGTGTTTGATTACTCTGTGATTTTAACTTTAGAAACTCTGAGTTGGTTTCTATATACGTTTGATTCCCACGTTTTTAAGACTGAAATAGGAACCAACATCAAAAAAGCAAAATGAAACTTCCAGCTCTTGTTTGCACTATTTCAGTACATGATGTTTATCGTCACATTCAGTATGTGCAGGGTCTGCAAGTGTGTGTGTGTGTATGTGTGTGTGTGTGTGTGTGTGTGTGTGTGTGTGTGTGTGTGTGTGTGTGTGCGTGTGTGTGTGTGCTGAGTTTTATCTTTGGAGGCGTATTGGGTGTCGGGGGGCGAGCAGCTCGTCTGAAGAGCTTCTTTCAGGGAGCAGGATGCTGATAAGAAGCAGAGCAGAGCTCCATGAATCCCTCCTCTGTTCCTCTCTCTCTTCTCTCCTCCTGTTCTTTATGCTCGCTGTGAGAAAGTCCTGAGGATGACGAGAGGAGGGGGGGGGGGGGGGGGGGGGGGCAGCCCTGCAGGCCTCAAAGTTTAATTAGCAGGATTAGAATCAAGCTGTAGAGAGAGAGGAAGAAAGAGAGACAGAAAGAGACAGAGAGAGAGAGAGCTGTAGAGTTTAAAAAAGCAAAACAGAAAAACACCAGTTCATCTGCAGCTGTCTGGTGGTATTTTACTTTTTAACATATTTTTCATTAAACAGGAACTATTGTTTCCTTTGTATTTCTGTTTTTAAGAGAAAATAACCCGATGCAGGGGGCATGAAAATAAACATTCCTGATGGGTAAAGTTCTGTGAATGATGAAGGTGCAACAGAAGCCGTTTTCACACATGCACTCCTGAAAATCTCTAAAAGATTTCAGACACACTGCTCCAGAAATCTTCCTGAGCTGGTTGTTCACACATGCACCCCACATGTTGGGATGTTTGGAGAGGGGAGTTCGTAAAGGAGGCAAGACATGACTTCTTAAAGACAACGACAAAGAAGTGACAGACGAAGCAACCGAGTCCAGCAGTATAATCAGTATTTCACATACAGTTTGGTTGTGTCGGCTGCAGGATTGAAACGACCGCCACTCCCCACCCCCACCCCCACCCCCCTGTTCACTCGCTGTGAATTTTCTTGAATATTTCTTACTGCGTTCTCAAATCACCTCTCTCAGACTTCTTGCAGAAATTGTAGAGGGCTGGCACAACATTTTGTGGGTTAAAGTCAGAGTTAAACGTTTGGCTGTTTGCGTTCACACATGAAGCTCAGTTTTCAGGAGTGTTGTTCATGTGTGAAAGCTCTATATCAGTGAAACGTTTTAGCAGCAAGCTTTTGTCATTTAAAGTGTGTGTGTGTGTGTCTGTGTGTGTGTGTGTGTGTGTGTGTGTGTGTGTGTGTGTGTGTGTGTGTGTGTGTGTGTGTGTGTGTGTGTCTGTGTGTGTGTGTGTGTGTGTGTGTGTAACTGTTGTCCATGCAGCTGTGTGAGTCAGTGTTAATCATCAGTGTTATAAAAGTGACTCTAAAAGTTAAACCCCTTTGTGTGTGTGTGTGTGTCTGTGCTTTTAATGTGACAGGAAAAAAATATGAAAGCCTCCCATCAGAACGTTTAACGGATTCAGTCATCTGGTCATGAAACATCTGCTCAAACACTTTATCATCATCACTGCACTGACAATATTTAGACACATGAGCCGTCTCCATGGCAACAGAGTAATCATCATCCCAGCCCTGAAGTCATAGGAACAGTCCGGTCCAAGTCCAAGTCCTGGTTTGGCTCTAAAGAGAGCCAGAGTGGCTGAGTGTCTGATATTTGAGCTGTGTGTGTGTGTGTGTGTGTGTGTGTGTGTGTGTGTGTGTCCTGTATTTCTCTTCATCCTGCACCTGTACCGAGGTCATCGGACGACCTTGTTAGGACTGACACTAACAACGACAGTAAAGTAATGAGCAGTAAAAAGCTAAACAATGAGGTAAAGGACCCTGAAGTAGTTTAATGGTGTTGAGAGTTGAATGATGTTTGTGTAAAGCTGTTTCCTTCCTTTCCTGTCAATCTGCTGTTCTGAAAACAAAAACATCTCCCTCATTGTTCTTTAGAGACTTTCTCCAACAGCATCCTTTAAAAATCTGTGTGAAGTCAGGGTGAACACAGCAGTAGTCTGGAAGTGGGTGGGACGCTGACTGGGGATGAGCACCGAGATCCAGTACAGAGTACCACTGTGGTACCTGTAACAGCACCTCCCTCACCTACCAGGCTGAATCACAATACAGATTTCGGTAGCTTAGTTTCCGTACCGCTCTCTAATTGTCAGAGTCAAAGATGCTGAACCTGCTTAAAGTTAGCTTAGCGCGTAGCTGGCATCCAAAATCTGGCACGCTCCGACTTCAGAAGTGTTAAAAAAGATGACAGCGGCAAACCAGCAGTCCAATGAAACGGCCTCATCGAGCTGTAACCGTAGCTCGACAGAACTGTGCATCTAAACATTCAGAGATTCTCCTGTGTGGGTGGTAGAGGGACACCTGAAGAAGACCTCTGGTCGAAACGTTTTGATTGTAATGACTTCAAACTTTTTGTTGCAGGAAATGTGCAGTTTCTCAGTCTGCTGATTTTGCACCGCCCTGCACCAACGTGATGTAACGACTTCCTTTCTTTCAGAGATAGTCTCTCAGATTTATTTTTGTGCCTTAATTGGAGACGCAGGACAGTGGATAGAATCGAAAATCAGGAAGAGAGATAGGGAAGACATGCAGGAAATGAGCCACAGCCACTAACAACTTGGCCACCGGCGACCCAACGCCTTTACATTTTAAGAAATGACTCCCATGTTAATTCACTATAAGATTTGTTTGTGGTTTAAAACAGTTTCATTCTTAAGTTATATATTGAGATATTTGTTTTAATATACATATAACCCAGCCCGACTCACACAAAGAGCTCAGTGTGGACATTGGAGGAGGTGGGGACCCCCCCCCTCCGCCCCCCCTCTCTCTCAGGGGGTGCAGGGTTAGGGTCAGTGTTAGTCATATAGGAGGTCACAGCTGCTAAAACACAGCAAACAAAATTAGACCTGTTTGTTTTTGAAGAAAGTCTATATGACCCACAGTCAAATAAACTTCATTCAATCCCACTCACCCCCTGTGATCCCCCCCCCCCCCCCCCCCCCATACAGACCCCCCCTTAACCTTCAATCAGCCCCCGGTCTTGGTCAGCACATTTCTGCCCCACACTGCGAAGTCTGTCCTGTGTCAGATCTGCTCGGACTCCTGTCTTACATAAGCCTCCCCCCCTGTCCCCCCGTCCTCTGGTCCCCCCCCCCCGGTCTCCCCCATCCCTTTAATCAGCTCATGCTTGGTTGGACTCTGCTCTGTGTGACTGACAGGACGGTTCATGGATGGCTTATGCAACACTGAGCAGTTACAGAAATGATGTTGAATGACGTCATCGACTACATTGATCAGGCGGCCATTTTTCCTCTGATGACATACTCAGAAAATGCCTCGTCACGCTATCCCAGCTAATATCCCCAAACCTCTGCAAACACTAGGACAGCTCCTGTGGACGCATGTTGCTTCTTCTCCAATGTTTTTTTGTTTTTCGTTGGAAATCTCCACCAGGAGCATGATGGGAAATCATCTCCTCATGAGGCTAGTTGTTGTCAGTAAACGAGAGTCACTTTTCTTGATCGACCATGCAGTGATTTAGCTTGTTGACCAGACGACTAGCCGCTCACTGTTTATTGATTTGGCTCTTTCTCTCAGGATATAGTTGTCGGCTTCCTCACTCTTTGAAGAGAGTGAGGAATGACATGCAGGAAAGGAGCCACAGGTGAGGTTTGAACCAGGGCCGTCCACCGCTAGGCCATCATCGGTCTAGATTACTCCCAACTCATCTACTGACTAACTAGTTGAGTCGGTCGACTCTCAACTGGAAGGTCGAGGGTTCGATCCCCAGCTCCTGTAGCCACATATCCGATGTGTCCTTGTGCAAGACGCTTAACCCCAAGTTGCTCCTTCTGCTTCTTTGTCGGCATGTGAATGTGTATGAATGGATGAGTTAATACTGATGGACTCTGTACTCAGCAGCCTCTACCATCAGTGTGTGAATGTGTAGGTGTGACCTGCGGTGTTAAAGAGCTTCGAGTAGTCAGAAGACAAAAAAAACTATACAAGCTCAAGTCCATTTACCATTAACCACGATGAAAGAGGTTAAAAAGCGGTTGATCTATACTAGAGCCAGTATGTAACGGTGTGTCTGACTGGTTGACGAGCTGTGACCTCCTCACATCGAGGCTCCGGACTCATTTAGTCTCATTAAGACCAAGACTCCAAGACAGCTCCCCGTGGGGTGAGTGAGTGTGTGTGTGTGTGTGTCCTGTCTCTCATCGAAGCACAGATGTCCGGCAGATTACATCACACTGACCGCACCCTGATCTCCCCCCCCCCCCCCCCCCCCTTCACTCTCACATTCTCCCACACAAACACCGAGTTCAGATAAATGACTTCATCTCCCATCACACCTCACCTCATCTTCATCAGGCTCAGGGACTACGTGTCCCATGATGCAGTGGAATGTGTGCAGGGTGGAGGTGGAAGTGCTCTATCTTTATTTGAGCGGGCAGCTTCACAAAAACACATTCCTGTTTCTCGGAGGGAGGAGGTTGATCGAGGAGGGATATTAGTAATCATTAAGAGGAAACACGGAGGTCATCTAACTTTGACTAAAGAATGGTCTCAGGCCAGCAGAGCTGAAGAAACATGATGCATCATTTCAACAAGAGAGTAGAGGGTCCTTCCAACTTTAACCTTTTCTACCCAGGATTGTTAATCTCTCTCTTCAATGGGCCGTTTTTCCTCTATTTGATATGACAGCTGAAGAGACACAGGAAGTGTTGGTGGGGAGAGAGTGGGGGATGACATGCAGGAAAGGGTCGAGGTCGGAATCAAACCCACAGCGGCTGCAATGAGGACTACAACCTCCATACATGGGGCACGTGACTTAACCACTAGGGCTAGGCGATCAAACGCCTTTTGGAAGTTGTTTTCACACATTCAATGTCCTAGAAAATTTCCGGACAGGATGCCCTGGAAATCTGACTCACAAAATAATTACTACCTTAACTTGCCTGCTCCCAGATGAATCTCTCAGCCGGAGACTTTTCCTGTCAGACATGAGGGGGGGGGGGGGGGGGGGGGACATACTCAGAAAGCAAGACATGATGTTAAAGGTGATGTTTTGTGTAGAACGCAGCAGGATCAGAGACTGAACGGAGCACCATCGGTGCGATCTCCATGCATGTATTGTAACTGCAGGATTATGTTCTTCTACGTCTTCTGTTGATGTTGTGAATAGGTTAAATATATGGAGCATTGATATTAAGTAAAAAATCTGATGCTCCATGTGCCGCTTCTGCGTCGTTTTTAAACATCATGTCCATCCTCCTGAGAACAAGCAACTCAGGGAGATTTCAGGGGCAGCCTGCCTGTAATATTCTAGTCATGTTCATTAGTGCGTTCATGAAAATGGCTACAGAATCCAGCCACAAACTTATCATCCTCACTCTCTGAGCTACATCATCCTCTCTCCTTCATCAGAGTCTCTTGGGAGTCCTGAGGAGGGAAGAGGAGCAGGTCTTGTAGGAGCAGGTCTTGGAGGAGCAGGTCTTGGGGGAGCAGGTCTTGTAGGAGCAGGTCTTGTAGGAGCAGGTCTTGTGGGAGCAGGTCTTGGGGGAGCAGGTCTTGTAGGAGCAGGTCCTGTAGGAGCAGGTCTTGGAGGAGCAGGTCTTGGGGGAGCAGGTCTTGTAGGAGCAGGTCTTGGAGGAGCAGGTCTTGGGGGAGCAGGTCTTGTAGGAGCAGGTCTTGGGGGAGCAGGTCTTGGAGGAGCAGGTCTTGGGGGAGCAGGTCTTGTAGGAGCAGGTCTTGGGGGAGCAGGTCTTGTAGGAGCAGGTCCTGTAGGAGCAGGTCTTGGAGGAGCAGGTCTTGGGGGAGCAGGTCTTGGAGGAGCAGGTCTTGGAGGAGCAGGTCTTGGAGGAGCAGGTCCTGTAGGAGCAGGTCTTGGAGGAGCAGGTCTTGGGGGAGCAGGTCTTGTAGGAGCAGGTCTTGGAGGAGCAGGTCTTGTGAGAGCAGGTCTTGGGGGAGCAGGTCTTGTAGGAGCAGGTCTTGGAGGAGGTCTTGGAGGAGCAGGTCTTGGGGGAGCAGGTCTTGGAGGAGCAGGTCTTGGAGGAGCAGGTCTTGGGGGAGCAGGTCTTGTAGGAGCAGGTCTTGGAGGAGCAGGTCTTGTGGGAGCAGGTCTTGTAGGAGCAGGTCTTGGGGGAGCAGGTCTTGTAGGAGCAGGTCTTGGGGGAGCAGGTCTTGGAGGAGCAGGTCTTGGGGGAGCAGGTCTTGTAGGAGCAGGTCTTGGGGGAGCAGGTCTTGTAGGAGCAGGTCTTGGAGGAGCAGGTCTTGTAGGAGCAGGTCCTGTAGGAGCAGGTCTTGGAGGAGCAGGTCTTGGGGGAGCAGGTCTTGTAGGAGCAGGTCTTGGAGGAGCAGGTCTTGTGGGAGCAGGTCTTGGGGGAGCAGGTCTTGTAGGAGCAGGTCTTGGAGGAGCAGGTCTTGTGGGAGCAGGTCTTGGGGGAGCAGGTCTTGTAGGAGCAGGTCTTGGAGGAGGTCTTGGAGGAGCAGGTCTTGGGGGAGCAGGTCTTGGAGGAGCAGGTCTTGGAGGAGCAGGTCTTGGGGGAGCAGGTCTTGTAGGACCAGGTCTTGGAGGAGCAGGTCTTGTAGGAGCAGGTCTTGTAGGAGCAGGTCTTGGGGGAGTTGGAGGAGGAGGCCCACAGCTCTACAGAAGATCCCAGAGGAAGGCTGCAGGGTTTCATCTTGTTCTGTTTGTTGTCGTGTCGTGAGGTGATGTCATGATTCAAAGTGTCAGAGCACTGAAATGAGCTCGGAGGGGAAAAGTTCAGATTTCCCTGCAGGGCTGAACATCTTACATTTAAACTAAGATCACTCCCTGATGTTTGTCAGGTTTCCCTTTCCATCCATCTGTGTTTCCCACTGAATGAATACAGAATCATTACTGTGAAAACCAACACAGACCTTTCAGGACCAGAATCTAAAGGAGGACAGAGAAGCCAGCACTTTAACATAGATGTTGGTATAGATGGCTGCCATCTTGTTTCTGCACTGATTCATTTATTGTACTTCTGCTTTTTCTAATCTGCACTAAAAAGTGTGTATCTATAAGTTCAACAGGCCAGAGATGTCAGGTTTAGCAGACCTAAAAATGAAAATGTCCTCATATGAAGAAACATGTTTTTTTGTTTTGCTGCAGTGGAAAAGGACAAAAAGTTATTTCCGACTCATCAAACATTTGACGCAAAATATGGTGATGATTTCAGTCAGCGCACTACCACAGTGTTTCTTTTATTTCATTTCCTTTCCATTTTCACTAAAAAATCCACCAGAAATAAGACAAAGCTCCCAGAGAAAGACGCAACACA
The DNA here is from genome assembly GCF_963584025.1 of Labrus mixtus. Taxonomy (NCBI): domain Eukaryota; kingdom Metazoa; phylum Chordata; class Actinopteri; order Labriformes; family Labridae; genus Labrus; species Labrus mixtus. The sequence continues at coordinate 24,986,439 of NC_083617.1, forward strand.
GGGACCAATGAAAGTAAGAGGGATGATGCAACGAGATCAGAACTCCCCTGAAGGTCTTCCTGTTTTGACATTTGATGTAAAATCTGTTTCTCTGTGTTGGCTAATGCATGAGTAATGGTTGTTCTGTCAGCATAAAGAGGAGACTTTTTCCCATGACATGTAACAACAGCTCTGTCCCTGTGTACAGTCGGTGACGGATGGCGTCCTTTTGAAATGTCTGAAATGTCCTCTGAGCGATGTGGAGCCGGTCTTCATGTCGTCCTCTGTCCTCCTCTCTGACCTCAGGACCAGGACTTTCTGCTCCCCAATGGCCCCAGTATTCTGCCCCTCTTCCTCCCTCCCAGTCCTCACATTCTAACACAATACGGTCACGTCCGGCTGATGAATCGGCCGCTCTGTTCGGCGCGGATGGACGGGAACCACAGAGCGTGAATAGAGCAGAGAGGAGAAGAAGAGTGGTTTATGTGCAGCAGAGGGGCAGCGATGAAATGGACGGCTGTAATGGACTCGTGCAGATGGAGACAGAGGAGGTCAGGCAGAGTTAGACAGAACGATGAAGACAATAACTGCCCCGCTCCCTGCAGGGGCTTCTGGGAGGAGGTCAGAGGTCTCCATGCTCGGGTGAGATTCATATCCGAAGCCCTGTTGGCCCTTAAACTCTGAGCGCTGGTACCAGCATTTACTGCTCCAGATGTCCTCTCTCATAACCCCTGCATTCCCTCTCTCTCTGCTTCATTTCTCTCAATCTCTGTAGTTATGTTTCTATTATGAGGGATTCCTATGAAACTTAAAGGAATGATTCTTTCCTTCAATAACTGCAGATTTGAGGGGCTTAAGATTTGCAGAAAATAAAAAAATAAGGGGACTCATCAGAAGTTTTGAACAAGCATGTACATGCATAGCGAGGTGCAGAAACTTTCCAAGATAAGACCTCACAGTATAATTTAAATGAATAACATTTGGTGGGTTTTTTTCTCAGGCCTGAAAAGAAGTCTCTGGGTCCGCCACATTGGGGGTTGTGTTTTCATTTTTGTGTTTTTTTGCGAGGGTTTGTGCATTTCCTTGTCTGACTTCCTGTTCCAGGTCTTTCTATATACTAGCTCCGTCGAAGAATAGACACGCAGCGTATTTGAAACGGAGCAGATCGTGATATGCTGGCACACACCGGAGACGGACCACGGCACTCGCTGTGGAAACATGGAGCATTAGCATTAGTGACGGGCCACGGCGCGTTGGACTATGTGGAAATTGATGGTGACATATTCAAATGTGCAAGACTTTTTTCTTCTTTTTCTGGCCCCCAAATCTCAGGAAACTCGGCCTCCCCATCCCTAACCCAAATGTGTTTTAAATGTGACTGGTCCATGAGAATCACAAACTCTCTCAGGTCTAAATCTTTGTTTAACATCTTGAGAGTTTTTTAGTGAAGGCTACACATAACATGTTAAATGTGTGCACATGCTGCCTGTGTCTCTGTGTGAGCATGGTTCTCTGTTAACCCCTGCAGCTGCAGCAGGTTTATATCGCTGCAGAAACCGGAGCTCGTCGGATGGAGGGCCCATGTCTACGCCCCGTCAGTCAGGCGGAACAGGGAAATACACAAGGGCCTGAGCCTCTATAACTAACACACACGGGGGGGGGGGCTGAATTACAGTCGTGGTCTTCGGAGAGGGTCTGTGTTGGGTTAAGTGGCGGTCTGCAGTCTGCTCGGGGAGCGGTCGTAAAACGTGAGGATGGTAACCTGAAGGTTTTAAATCTCAACATCAGGATGGACTTAAATCAGGAGATTGTAGAAGATGAAATGAAAGTTTAACCACCTCAGAGGGTCAGACGGGATCTGTGCTGTAAATTTTATAAGCACAGAGAGAAAATATTATAAATGGAGAGTGGGGGGGGGGGGTTGTTTAACATGAAACCAACATCAGTTACAGCCTGAGAACACAGCAGCAGTGTTAAATATGTTCCTCTGGTCCGAATGAAATGAGATCTGAACAGTTTACTTTGATACAAAAACATTCAATAAAATCTGTACATGAGAATAAATCTGTCACAAGTGATCTTCTTCCTCTTGTAGTGGAACATACCAAACATACATTTAGTCTAAAACACTTCATGTACAGGTAAGTTAGCAGGTTAGCATTTTATACTTCAACGTCTGCACAATCACAGCATCTGGTCAATTTCAAAATAAAACACAACATACCGACTCACGATCGTATAGTCCATCACTTTATCAACATGACGTCAAAACAGGCACCAAATCAACCTCAGGCAGACAAAGCTACATGTTGGGCAGGGCGCGCCGTCCAGCGCAGTAAAACCATGGCACTGACAGAACGCAGCGCACACGAAGTATGTGGAAAATGACAGTAAGAGCGTCCTTGATGACAGTACAGAAACAGAGGTCTTTTATTTTTTCATGTTCATATTCTACATCCAAATACACATTTTCCCCTTAAACCAAAGATCTTGACTTCTTCTCTGTGTTTGTTTCATTTTGATGTTTTCTACCAAAGCATTGCTCAACTGCCATAAAGCATTTAGTGACATCTACTCCAAATTCTTGAACTGCAGAGACCTTCTTTTAAAAAATTCAACCTCCCTAAGTTACTGAGATACCGATTTGGTCTGGATGACTATTATCAATTATTGCCAATGATGAGAGGTCCCTGGTCCATTGAAGAGTGATAATAAAACACTGTATATCTGAAGGAGTATCCCATGACCCTGACCTGGTGTGTGTGTGTGTGTGTGTGTGTGTGTGGGGGGGGGGGGGGGGGGGGGGGGGGGGGAGCTGAACTCTGGAGCAGCGCTCTGACCCAGACGAGGACCTCGGACTTTCTGTGATGGAGGATCAGAGTGTGTGTAACTGAGACAGACTGACAGCTGCTGTCTGTGTGTCTGCTCGCTCTCCATCACCAGCTACGCTCATGGGCCGCGCACACACTCACCATGAACACACTACACACACACACTACACACACACACACACACACACACACACACACACACACACACACACACACACACAGACAAGAACACTCACACACCTGGCACATACCGAGCATGCACCAGCACCCCACGAACAAAAATCCTGCACATGCATCGCGCTGCACTCAGGATAAAAATACAGACACGGATCACAGACGGCTCAGGCATGTGTGAGTGAAGAGTAAAAATATCATACACACACACACACAGGGAGGCAAACAGAGGAATTATATGTAATATAAGATGACAAATAACTGAATTAAAATGTGCTATCACATGAACTAGAACAGCTATATTCTGCATCATGAGTTCATACTGATTGATATTAAAGTGGTTCTTCCCACTCTTCCTGTGTCACGTCTGATCTATATTTAAGCTTGCTGGGGGTGAAGAGGTCAGCTGGTACATGTGTTGTTCAGGTGTTCAGAGGGATAAATATACAGACCGATGTGGGCGGAGTCAACAGAGTCGTGTCTGCGGTCTGAGTGCTCTGAGCTCAGGGTCTGGTTCACTGAGACTACGTCCAGGTTTTAGACGGTCTGTGTTACAGACCCATTTGTATCTCTGCATCACACATTTCTGCTCAGTGCTGCTGAATTCTCTTTACAACCAAATAAATGCTTATTTAACTGAGCGTCAGTGAGTTAAAAATGTTGTTATTATTATTCTTATGTCACTGTTTTTGGAGAGGAAAATAAAAGCACCTCACAGGGGGATGACTATTCCTGTCGGACAGGAGCGGTGGCGGGGGTCTCCTGAGGTGAGACATGACGTTAGAAAAAAAAGCAAAAACGACTGGAAGTAGCAGACAAAGCAACAGAGTCCTCTATAGCAGTGGTACGCGGACTCCCTGTGGTGGTACGCAAAGAAATCTCCACAATATATAAAAAAAAAACATTCAGCATAAAACGCCATTTTTTTTTTTTTTTGTCATACTCCTATCTTATCTGTCTTGTATATATTGGGTTGTATTAATATCAAATGTGTTTTCCCCTCTAAATGAATCCATCAGTGATGGTGGCCCAAGTACCACTACCATGATGGTGGTACTTGGAGAGCCAAATATTTTCGGAGGTGGTACGCAGTCTAAAAAGTTTGAGAACCACTGCTCTGTAGTATAGAGGACTCTGTTGCTTCGTCTGCTACATATTTTGGATTGGGTGGCCATGGCTTGTATCTCTGAAAAATTGGGTCACCAGAAAAAAAGTTTGGTAAACACTGCTCTATATGACGCTATAATGATAATATGTGTCTTTCTATCAATGCTACATGTAGTTGAAGAGAATGTCAATGTGAACTAAAGAGTGGAGAAGAACATACTGGAGAACAGGAAACATAATGCAGCAGGTTCATTAGAGCACGGAGATGTAGAGGTGGCGTGCAGACAGTCTATGGTCGTGCAGCGATCACAGGGAATAAACGTCACCACCCCCTCCCACTCGCTCCAGGTGAATTCTCCTGATTATATCCTGCTGCGTTCTCACATCAGCTCACTCTGACTTTCTGCAGAATAAATACGAGGAGACTGGAGGAGAAACTCTGGGTGAAGACAGAAACATTCATCTGTTTGTGTTCACACATGACGCTCCTCTGAGTTTTTCAGGAGTTTTTTCTGCAAGTGTGAGAAGAGAAGCTTTGGCTTTTCTCACCCAGATGTGGAAATCTCCACTGGCCTTAAACCATCGACCCAGCCTGATTCCGATGCAGGCTTAGATGCACACTTTATGTTCATTACAGTCCAGTCCGGTCCAAGTCTGTTGGGGCCCTAGGCAAAAATCAACCCTCCAACCAGCGTTCAACAGGGCAACATGAGTGAGCTCTGACAGATTAGAAGTTTCCTGCCATCACTGCAAAATTTACACATTTTCGGCCGCTGCTTTTGGGCTCCCTCATTCTCTGGGGCCCCAAGCCGTTCCCTGCCTTGCGTGTTGACAAGCAGCGCCTCTGGTCCTGATTCTATTTTACAAAAACTGTGGAACTGGGAAGACTGGAGATCTACACCGACGACCAGACAACAAGACGAGGCCGGTTTTGGATCAAGTAACAACAAAGTTATGTTCAGCAGGACGGAGGAAAGAGAGATACTTTCTTCACTGAGATGAACAAGAAGCTAAAAGCGGTCTGCTCCTCCTGCATTAATCTGACAAAGATAAGAAGAAATGTAAACTTTAGTGAAAGTTATAATGTGTGGATGGCTGTTCAGGGCAAAACCAGGAACAATAGAATAAAAATGTACGTCTCAAACATTAAAAATAAAAGATATTTCATTGGATATACTTTAAAGAGATTTGGACTGTTTGCTTTATAAGAGTTTAAATCAGCAGCGTCTCCTCTCCAGCACAATCAAAAGCTGTAAATCAGAGCTGGTTTCCAAACACAAACCTCTCAGTCCGCTCTTAATCCCCACGACGCCTCCACCTGACCTCCACTCAGGGCACAGGGCAGACCCCGGGGTCAGAGGTGGAGGGTGGGGGCAGCTCCTCAGGCCGGACAATAACCCCGAGCTCCACCTGGAGTCAATCAGAGACCGGGGCGGGGGATTGGCCGTGACAGCCGCCATTAGAAACACAGAGGACGCAAGGGGTTGTGGGTAAGTGCGAGGGGAGAAACATGCACACATGCACACACACATCCAGCAGCAGCTCTGTCCGAGGGCCACAACTCACCGCTGCCCCCGCGTCACCCCGAAATCACCCTCAACTCACCCTTAAATCACTCCCCGCCCCATGTGTGTGATTAACTGTTGGAAGTGGAGAAGGTGAAAGGTCTCCAGAGTATGTGTGTGTGTGTGTGTGTGTGTGTGTGTGTGTGTGTGTGTGTGTGTGTGTGTGTGTGTGTGGACTCATATTTCACAGTGCAGACTTCTTGTTTGTTGGTTCAAACTCTCGTCACCACGTGCAGAGCTGGAAAAACTCTAGTGTTTTTCTTGGGGGCAGTTTGGACAGAGCACACATGAACGGATGAATCTGTTTCTTCTCTTCTTTTTTTTAAATCTACGGTGGCTCACAAGGTCAAACACTGCCCAAGACTTAATCATTATGAGAGAAGTGATGCAGGTCCAGTCAATTCCTAAATGAAAATATGGCATCTCTCTCATGTCCACAGAGTGTTTTCAGCACTATGTAACTTTGTCAGTGGGTCGAGGTCATCTGGTGAGAAGTGCGTACGTCTTTACGGCGCTAGTTCACACAGCAGCCTTCAGCTACAAAGCAGACAGTTAGCCCGTCTCTGTACTGTTTGATACAACGACTGAGGCTAAGAGGAAGAGGAGGGAGACGGATGAAGATAAGAAGAGAAAAAGAGAGTGAGTGAGCGAGCGAGAAGCGGAGTGTAAATACTTGCAGATATTATTCAGAACAGATTGAGATGTTGCCTTTATCGTTAGCGCTGTCATCGTTGTCTCATGTTTTAGCTTAAGTCTCTGCAGCTTTAGCGGCTGCAGGAAGTCGTCTAACCCGAGTTGTGTCTCAGGTTTGATAAAAAGAAATAATTAAATCCATCTGACACCGAAAAGTCGTCTCTTTCCTCGTCCGTCTTCAAGTTAGCTTCATAAGTTTGGAACCTCACAAACCGATCTCAGCTAGCATGTAAAGAAAGACACTCGCCAATGTAGCCGTTTATAGTGGGTTCCAATTTATCTTAGAAGCCAAGTTCCCAGTCTGATACGTCATCAGGAACGCCCCCTGAAGCCAGAATTCAAATTTGAGAATTCCGAGCTACTTTAGTAGTCCCAGTTTAAAATCGACTGTGTCGGCTACATGCATCAACAGCAACGTTTAATCTGAAACTATTGTGTTGATCAGCAGCTTAGTCCTCCTTATTTTTGCGCGCAAACTATCACGTAGTTTGTTATCTTCAGGTATTAGCCAACAAAATAAAGGTGCCCCTGGGGGCATCCATGTTGCATGTCCGACTTGCAACTGGAACACGTTTAACTCGGGTGTGAGATCATTCCCAGCGCTTTGATCCAAGGTAAATGGAACGCACTATTAGCCACGGCCTAAAAACGTCATGCTAACAGTTGAATAGCACATGCTAACAGTTTTCTAACAACGGGATGTAGACGCTAGCAGAGTCAGATCGCCCTGTTAATAGTGAAACATCAAATTGTTCCTCTCGTCACTGCACACTGGAAGGAAGTTTAAACTATCTGGACTTAATGAATCTAACGGGAAGAGGCTTTGGTTTATTTGTGAAGTGTGTCATTTGAGGTAATAATCATTCTTAAAATGAATGAATGAAATCAGTCAGCTGATAGAAAAGTTGTGTTCTTGTTTTTTGGCTTCTTGTTTTCTCCAGTTGTAAGTATTGACTGCGTCCTCTGTTTCCTCCAGTTTGATTTACTGGCGTTTAATTTAAGGCTTCGGGGTCATAACGAGAATCAGAACATTGGAGGGTGTGTGGAGTCTGGATATGCAGTGTGTGTTTGGATGTTTGAATGGGTCTGCCTCTGTGGTGAAGGCTGGGAGGGCTGGGGGGGGGGGGGGGGGAGGTTAGCATGACTGTGTTTTGGATACTGAGACATGATTATAACCACAGTGGTCTCTCTGGCTCCAGCTGAACCTCACTGTGATGGTCAGCGTCGGCCACCGCTGGGCCGCAGCTCTGTGTGTGTCTCTGTGTGAACATATTTGGTTTATAGGAGCTGCAGTGGGTGAGACGGTGGGTGAGGCGGGGGATAAAGGGCTGAGTAGAAGGAAACATCTGATATGTGCTTATTGGATTTGAATGATTGTGTAAATACATGTTGTGAAGTTCTTAATGATATTATTGTGAAGCAGATGTTGGTGGAAAAAGATCAGATGATGTGACAGATTGTAGGGTTCACTGCTCTCCGGGCCAAACAGGCGTGAGTTTATTTAACGGTTAATTGGATGGAAACTACATACAGGAAATGTGTGGAGAACAACCTGATTATTACCTCTCTGATTACACACCGAGGCAAAGTTGACCCATATACTGAATATCAGAGGTCGGAATCACCCAATTCTTCTTTTCCCACTTCTTCAGGCCCAGCAGCTTTCTGGGTTGTGTTGTACGGACCCTCGGCTCCTGATGAATATTCATACTGTGCTTCCACACTTGCACAAAACTCCTGAAGGATGAGCTGCATGTGTGAACACAAACAACCACATTTTCACGCTGACTTCACCCAGATTTTCTGCAGCCAGCTCTGAGTAAATTTTCTGTGTGAATTCGGGGTGAGCAGCAGAAAATATATTTAGAAGGAGTCACTACAGCGAGCGAGCGGGGCGGGGGTTGGTGACGTTAATGCACCAGTGCACGACCATAGACTGTGTGCATGCAACCAGTGCGATCCCCATGCACATGATGGAACAGCTTAATGATGTTTTCTGTTCTCTGCTCCTTTGTGGATGTTCTGAAGTTGTGGAACTACAGCTAGCATTGATATAAAAACAACAACATCTCATGGTAACGTTGTGTAGTGTAATCTGTTTCTTTATCTGCTGATTTCATGTCGTTCTTTTAACTTTTTTTTAGATCGGACAGCTGCAGAGAGACAGGAAATGTTGGGAGGAGAAAGTGAGGGATGACATGCAGCAAAGAGCAGAGGTCGGGTTCAAAACTGCAACTGCTGTGATGAGGACCGTAACCTCCGTGCATGCGGTGCACGACTTAACCCCTACTTATACTAATACTTTTTTACATCATATATATTATATTCTCCCGCTTTGAGGTGCATGTGTGAACAAGCAACTCAGGAAGATTTCAGGGGCCGTCTGCCCGAAATGTTCCAGAAAGGAGAGCATGTGTGAAAACAAACTCTCTGATGGTCTGTTTTAAAAAAACAGCCCTCCACATTGTTTTTTTGTTTTTGTTTGTTTGTATACTTATACAGTATTCCACCGTATACCATCATAATGATCTCATGAGGGAGAAAGGCTGTTACAAAGTGGAGCCGCCTGCCTGGCCTGCCTCCCCATTTATCCCAGCATGCTCTGCCCAGCGAAGCAGCTTCTTGTCTCAGCTCGCACTTCATACTCGCCCACATAGTAGCCAACTTTTTAGATGAAAAAAAATCAGTATTAAAAGTGCCTTTTATAAACCTGATTTGACAGCAGTGTTTGTTTACAACAGACAGTCATGCAATAATCTGTCTGTACGTACATGTGTGTGCGTCCAGATGTCAGCCTTCATTTGTTTCCTGTGTGTTTCTTTGTGTTTCTGAGGGATGTTTGTCAGGACCCCAGTGGTATTTTTTTTCTCTGAGAGGATCCAGAAACTTCTGATGGAGGGGCTGAGGGGTGGGGGGGCGGAGGTTTTTTGGTTGGTGGATGGATGTTAGTGGTGTGGAATCCACTGGGATTGTTTGGTGGATGGTGGTCAGAGGTTTCTGCAGCCCACCCCCCCTTACCCGAGTCCTCATCCACCCTGTCATTAGGGTGACAGTCAGGTCCTGTTTAGCCCCAATTGGCCGTGCTAATAACAGTTTTAATAACCCGGGCTCATGTCATATTTCACTGCTGTTAGGAGCTCCATGTCACGCCACGAGCACCGCGATGGAAAAACAGCTTCACCACCACGGGATGGAGGGACGGATGAACCGTGTGTGTGTGTGTGTGTGTGTGTGTGTGTGTGTGTGTGTGTGTGTGTGTGTTGCAGACTGACCAGTGTAAATCCGACTCTGCTTGGATTTGTTTGTCATTTTTGTACATGTGTAATTTCTTTGCATAAACACATTCCTGTGACAGCTCCTTGGTGCAGATGTGTATTTTTTGTGTGTGCACACCTGTCTGCGTGTCTGTGTTTGTGCAGTAGATTAACTCAGTGACTGTGCATTAATCTGTGACTGTGTGTAATGTGTTATATAAAGCTCGCCGTGCAGCAGGGAGCAGGGCGAGCAGCTGCCGGCTGGATGTAAACACCAACATGCACAGTGACATGCTCAGACGCATTCAGGACTGTCATCAGGTTCATCTGAGAAAGGTCACACTGCAGCGTCAGTCAGGACTCCAACAGCCTCATGTTCCTCAAGTATGTGAGAAATGCTTCAGACAGTCGATTCAATGACCAGAAGAATGAAGGCTGATGGTGTGAGAGTCCCTCTGTGGTTAAATATAGTGAATTAGTTTGCTGTCTGCATGTGAACTCCATGTTTATGGTTCAGTCACTGGTAAGAGATTAACATCTAGCACCATTATTCAGTGGCAAGGTGGAAAGTCGTATACTCTTAAATCTGGGGACATGCTCCCAGTTTTGGGTGGCTCGACTGATTTAAAAGTTTGGCCAAAGGGGCGCTAGTGGTGTATGGATGCTGGGGTCTTCCAGGCCCGGGTTCGGATCCTGCCTGTGGCTCCATTCCCATGTGTTGTTCCCCACTCTCTCTCTCTCTCCCTGATTTCTGACTCTATACTGTCCCATCTCTCAAATAAAGTTGGGTCGAAGTTCTGCTCAAACGCCAGCAATTAGCCGTGCAGTTTACAGAGGAGCACGAGTCCAATCACGGCCTGATCTGCTGTTCAAACCTGTCGAATTTATTCCCGTCCTGACTAAACTGATGGTAATATGACTTCACACACTCGCACAGCGTGAGCAGACGAGCTGTATCCCCAAATTCAGAGCCTTTTCCCCTCTGAAGGTGCCTGCAAAGCAATTATTTTCAAACTAAAATCCCATTTACTTTTATTTGCACAGTATATTAAGACATAATTAAACAATACTGACACCCTGTAACACTGCTGTTTCGGGCATTTTGATTCTTCACTACGTACAGCAATTACCCCCCCCCCCCCCCCACCCCCCCCCCCCCCCCCCCCCCCCCCCCCCCCCCCTCCTCCTGAATGGGGTGTGATTCAAACATATATCTTAGCTATGCAGGAAGTCAGGAAAAACCCAGATAGAGTTCAGTGACACGTCAGGCCCATTTGTCACCTCGTTAGTTGTCAACATTGTTCTGTTGAATTTGTCCTGCCTCAGATCAACATAAACACAAAGTCATATAACCCATTGCACGCATGGATTGATATATTTTGGATTTTTTTAAGGCTAATCCATTCAGCTCCTGGTTATTTTAATGTTAAAAGCTGAGTTGGATCAGACTCCTCCAGCTGCTTCAGCTCAGCCTCGGCTCTGCACAAAGTAAAACCGTCTGAGTGAAACCTGACTCTGTGTCCTTCAGCCTCTGCCAGCGCTGGGAGAGATAAAGACTCAGGGGGGAAGCCAGGCCTGGGAATCCAGCTCGCATCAGCTTTTATTGGGCAACCCACATCACAGAGGAGGCCTTGAGCAGGTCTGAGCCCACCGGGGAGAGCTGGAGACAGACCCATCGAGTGGGAAAGACCCACTGAGAGAGAGACGGACCCACTGAGAGAGACGGACCCACAGAGAGAGAGAAGGACCCATCAAGAGAGAGACAGACGGCAGGAGAGTGTCAGGATGAACCGGGCAGCTCTTTCATTCAGTGCCAGCCTGCAGAGTTTCCAACAGCACCCAAAGACAAAATACAATCAGAGACTGAGGGAGACCTAAAAGACTGGCAGCAATTTAGTTTGCTTTAAATGACACACACAGCGATTTGACACTGTGGCTTTTTAAAGCCAAGATTCAAAGATCCAATTACTGATTTCCTCTTTTATCAGAGCTCCATGCAGATTAAGATTTTGTCTAAAACATTGTAAGGAGTACTTTTTAAAGTCATGAAACTGCACTCAAACACTCAGGCTGACAAAGTGTTTTAAGGCTCAGCGCTGTGTAGAGGGCAGGCGCTGCGAGTCATTTATCATCGGCCTCTCTTTTGAAGAGAAGAACACCAAGGTTTTTAAGGATTGAAAGAGGAAGCAGAGCTGAATCAATTAGACCTGGTGTGTGATTTATGTCTGAGCTGAGTGACTGAGCACACACACTCACACCTGTCACACACACACACACACACACACACACACACACACACACACACACACACACACACACACAGGAGGATAGAGAAGCCTGAAACCAGCAGATTAACCACGACATCAAGCTCACACATTCATCACACACACCTGTGTTAGTGGTGGAAAATACTCCAGCGAGTCAGATTGAACAGGACTGTAGTATTTAATTTCTAATAATGAATATATGATATGCTCATATTTGAGGTTTTTATGTAATATCCAGTTCTTGTAGTTACTGGCAATGTGGCGCTGGTGAGCTGGGTTATGGGACACACTGCTTCCCACCCTTTTAAAGTCCTCATAATAACTGTAAAGATTGTCTAGATGAATGTGTGAATCATAGATCATCATCTGATCATTCTTATAAGCTCCCATGACTGGAAACAGAATAGTTCATAAGCTCCGCCTCCTCCATGTTAACAGGTGGGACATGAGTCAAACTATAAAATCAAAATACACGTCAGATAAATGCTTCTCTAACATGGTTTCTATCTTTATAGTTAGTTCTTATCATGATGATTTATGTCCAAGTGTTCATTTCTCTGAAAAGTTTAGTTTTTTTAGTTGTGTGAAAACTAAAAAGTGCCTGTAGCGTCATGACTGACAGCTCTGTTGACCAATGAGGGTAGAGTAGAGGAAACGTAACAAACACTAACACAAGAGTCATTTCACTTTTCATAGCTGGGAGTGTCTGGTTGGTAAAAACATTAATATGATGTCAGCTCAAGGCGGCGCTGGGCAGAGATCAGACTGAAACTGAATGTTGGATGGTAGCTAAGGAGAAGTGGAGGTCTACGAGAGCCTGCGCCCTCTCCATATTAATAATTTGCAAATGGTTTCTTGGTGATTTGCTCATCTGTGCTTCCTACAAGTAGCAAAGATAAAATTTAAGAAGTTGGATTGAACATGTTTAAGATATTAGTTTTGGTGAGTCAGGAGAGTTAGTACCCATTCATCTTTTATTCAAACACTCGCAAAGCTTTTAACACCTGCACACACACGGGGATTACACACTTCTCAAACATAGCTTTATGTAGTATTTAGAGTATTTAGATCCAGCAGCAGGAACATCGTGTGCAGTTTACATAATGTAACGCTCCGTCAGTGGATCCCCTCCATCAGAGCAGCAGACGTGTGTGCGTGTTCAGATCCTCCTCTGGTATGTGCTCTGTTTTCCAGCCTCCATGTGCTGTAGATTAGTCTCTTTGTTCTCTGCTCTGCTGCCATAACACTTGCTCATTAATCACACTCGTACAGTAGTCCGTCCCCCCCCGTCCTCGTCCTCGCCCACCCCCTCCCTCAATGCTGGCAGATATTCCCAGGGTGTGAACCCTCGCCGCGTTAAACCGCAGAGTGATCCGGTCGGCAGACAGGAGAGAAAGTGGGTCAACTCAAACCACAGTGGAACCACCTGAAAGCAGCAGGAATGCAGGACCACCTCCTGATCCTCAGTGTGTTCCTGTGTGTTCCTGTGTGTGTGTGTGAGTGTGTGTGTGTGTGTGTGTGTGTGTGTGTGTGTGTGTGTGTGTGTCTGTGTGTGTGTGTGTGTCCCAAGGCCAAACTTTATCTCTAAGTTTACATCATTTTCACTCTTTCGAGGCTTTCTTTCTTAGCACTCCATGAGGACATTATTTTAGACTTCACAGGACAAAAAAAAGTTGACTGAGATTTTACTGAACTCATGATTTGTCAGGTTTTTCTGCAAGACCAAAGAAGAAACCATTTTTAAAATGAAATGAGTTTGACCGTTTCTGTCAGAAAAGGGGGGTTCTTTGGGGACACTCGTCACATAAAAATGTCTCCTCATTTTTGGTCTCCACCGCCTGCACAGTAAGGTCCAAATGGTTACACCTTCAACTACAGCTTGTTGCCACAAGTGTCCACAAAAAGATTTTTTTCAATATGGAAAAGTACCAAAGCCTGAAACAAACTTCAGATCTTCAGTCATATTTTCATTCAAAAGCTGCCGAGTGAGAAAGAAAGAGAAGTTCCCTTGTCTAACCCGAATCAACCATGAACTAAAAACTTCTACGTTTTCAAAAAGGTTCCATGTTCAGACGACAACGTTTAGATAACCATAATAATAAAAACGCTCTTAGCACGCATGCCAGGCCAATAGATGGCAGTGTGACTTTGTAAAGAAACAACACACACGAGATGTAAACATTAAGGAATGGCTGACGGCCAAACATTTATGTGGACGGACGATGAGGTGGTTGGTACTCCAAGTGACCCTAAACTACAAAAAGAGAACATTTAGAGAACATTTTCATAAACAGGAAAGTCCGCCATTGTTGTTGTAGTCCAACATGGAAGCATAACGGGCAGTTTACGTGATAACAGAGACATTCACCATTTGCACTCGGCCTGTTTCCAAAACGCCATTATCATGTAATCAAACAGCCAAAATGTAATATGAGGATTACTGTTTTCAGCTTGTTGTGCAAAAAGAGCCTCAAACATTGCAAACAAGTTGAAGTGCAATTTGTGCAGGAAGTTGTCTGACTTATATTGGGTGCCAATGACTCCTTTTTTTTATTGCAGTGGTATCGACATAGTTGGGTTTTTCTTGAATCATATCTAAGATTACATTTCTAGAATCTTGACAATCCTGTATCGCACATACTGTCAGTTTTCAGATTGATTCGTGTAGTCTTAAAAGCTCTCTCTCAGTGCGGGGATCCGAACATGTTGGAGCTGTTGGAGTGTTTATGTCACAGGCCGAGCATCTCTGTTTAAAATCCATCAGGAGCTCAGACTGTAAATCAGACCAGCATGCAACAGGGGGTCGAGTTTCTCCGAGCTGAAGGCCCCGGGGTCCCAGGTCTGCTCTGTGCTTTTGTTTCCAGCCTCCACACACACACACACACACACACACACACACACACACACACACACACACACACACACACACACACTCTAAGCCCCCTTCCCGAAATATCTTTTGCACGCTACACTCTTGCCTTTCGTTCCACCTCCGCCCCCTGCCTCTTTGTCGTCGCCCCCTCCCCTGCATGCTCGCTCGCTTTGCCGAGCCAATGGTGAATTAGCATTTTTCCACAGATTTACTTTTGTCTTAGTTAACCCCCCCCCCCCCCCCCCCCCCCTTTTAACCC
Organism: Labrus mixtus; assembly: GCF_963584025.1. Lineage (NCBI taxonomy): Eukaryota > Metazoa > Chordata > Actinopteri > Labriformes > Labridae > Labrus > Labrus mixtus. The sequence goes on from NC_083617.1 coordinate 25,001,440, forward strand.
CCCTCCTCTCTATCTGCTGGTATGCAGCCCATCATTAATCTGCAGCCCAAAGTGACCCCTCCAAAACCAGCCCACCGAGACCACTGCTGGGAAAGGGGGGGCCCTTCACCTCTCATTAGGAGCCAATAGATGCCCCCCTCGTGTACCCCGACTCCCTCCTCCATTGCTAGCTCAGTGTGCTGCGCTAATCACATGCACTCATTAGCATGGCGCCCCTGTTTGGGTCCTGCCGTGCTTTATTGGGTCAGGCAGGGGAACGGACGCCTCGCTTTTTGTCCGAGCCGGCTTTTAGAGATGCTAAATATGATACCCATTGAGCCCCTTTCAACCCCTCAGTACCTCTTCAATAATGCCCCCACCCCCACCACCCCCACCCGCCGCTCCAGCCTGAAGGCCCTGCTCTATGAATCCGCATCCCAAAACAGCCCCTCTCATCCCCCTCTCCATCGAGTTCTGGTTAAGGGCAGTCTGTCCCTGATCCAGTGACCCATGCCAAGTCTGAGCGAGCACTGTGCCAGTCTGAGCCCCCCCTCCCCCTTCCCCCCCCGCCTCTGTGCTTCTCAATCAGACGGGTTGATGAGCCTGGAGGCTGCCGGAGCCCGGGCAGCCTGCACGCAGTCACAAGGCTCTCAGCTGAGTCAGAGTCAGGCCTCAGACCGGACCCTCACAGCTCAGAGGTTTAAACCAACTCATGATGATCAGCAAACGATGAGGCATGGGAAAACCTGCTACACACACACACACACACACACACACAGAAACTTTAAATGGGCATTCATACACTCAGATGTTCCTTGATTCTGTTTTAAGTCAAAAATAAAAAACATGATGTAACCAAAATTTTAGAGTTTTAAACAAATTGCTCCTGACAGGGTGCTTTAAACTGTAAATCCAAAGTTTGGAGAATCAGCACTTTCAGATATTACAGCACACACTGGCCCTGAAGTGTGTCGACTTTCTTTCTTTAAGTTCCAGACAAACGACTTTTTAGTCCAAACTTGTCACAGTCTCTGAGCGAGAGTGTGGTGCAGGTCAGAGCTGGTGATGAAGGAGCAGAGGGAGACACTGGAGATATAGCGTCTTAAATACACAGCTGATTGTAAGGAGGTGTTGTGAGGAGTTTGTAGATAATGATGCATGTGTGTGAAATCAGCTCGAGTTGGCTATATGTTTCTTCAATATTCTATTTGTCTCAGGGCTCAGTTGTGTTTAAGTACGTTGCCATGTGTGTGAGTTGTATGCAACATCCAGCTGGACTTTGCACTCTGCTCATTGGCTGTTACGGATCGTCCGTCGGAGGGAGACCGATCTGGAACCATAAATATAAAACATGTTTGATATTCATTATTCTGGATTGAGGAAGCCTCGACTCGATTGGGAGCAGTAAAATAATCGTATCGACACTACAGAGGATTATTTGGACGAATCATCATTTTCCAGAAGCCCCGAAGCGAACTGCGCCATTCTCCTTCCTTTGGGGTAATTAAAGGTCTCGAATAAGTCGTACGGTCCTTCGTCTTCCGAAGTCTAAAGGTGGACTAGCGCACCCAAACCATTTCTACTGGGCATGTAATATTAACAAACTTCTTTTTTGGAACATATGTGCAGCTATGAACCAGTGGTCGCGCACTGTAGCTGTTCCCACTCAACGTTCTTGAAGCCAAAATATGCCGCTTACGGGCGCTTCCATCTTGCGATTTTGACGTCATTTGGAGCCAGAGTCTGCGCAGTAGGGTCCGGGGGCAGGAGCCCTGGAAAGACGCCCCACCCATTTAGCGTACTGCCCTGATGACTTACGCAGCCCAGCTACGCCGAAAGCGCTCTGCCGGTCTACGAGTGTTATGAAGAAATGTGTAAGTACAACAAACCACCGTATTCAAAGTCTAATATTTAAACACACTGTGTTTTAAAAAATCCCGCTATTTTGATCATTATTGAAAATACGTGGGCTGCTGGGTCCTCTGTTTTTAACGAAATCGTTCTATATTTAAGCTATATTTAAGCTAGGTTAGCACCACAGACCGTAGGCTACAGGTGGTAAGATATGTTGTATTTTGTTAGAAACTGATAGTCTGTAATGTGATTCATGTCTGCTTTTCTAATATATTTAAATGAACAGTAAATCAATTGTTTTTGTATTTTCATTTAGGCAAAGAAGAGATGAAAGCAGCTGGTCTGACATCTTCCACAGAGGTGTAAGTTAAAATCATCTGTTAAAAGTTATATATCCTGTGATTGTTTTGAAGTTTCATAAGAGGATTGTAAAAACAAGCTATTGTTAACAATACAGTCTTCTAAAATAAAAATCACACTGAGTCATACACCAGCTAAATGTTAAATAGAAAGGTGATGTTTTCTTTTCCATTTTACAATCAACAGAACCTAAAAATGACTAATTTCAACCTTCGTCTGCACACCTGTTACAGTGGTCAGGCTGGGGTCACATAGTTTGAAGGAACCTCCTCCTTTTTTCACCTGTGCCAGACGCCCTGCTCATCCACTGTGGTAGAAATGACCTTACACCAGCAGCTCTCCCAGATGAAGAGTCCTCTCTGCCATCACCCAGAGGAGCTGATCGACGTCTGCACAACTGAAGGTGGACAGAGTCTGGTGCTTTGTGACAGTGAACAGTGAGAAGGTGGACAGAGTCTGGTGCTTTGTGACAGTGAACAGTGAGAAGGTGGACAGAGTCTGGTGCTTTGTGACAGTGAACAGTGAGAAGGCTACCATAGTCATCCTCAGATAAAACACAGAGATCCTGGTCAATATTTAATTTATTTTTCTTTCCATGATGTTGCCCTGTGTTTGAAAGGCCAGATGCTGGAGGGTTGTGTTGGATTTGCTTTTCCATCATATTTTAACAGTCAAACAATCATCCAGGATCTCTATACTTTATTTGATTTTTGTTGGGATTTCTTTGTTAAATTATTTTTTATACTTTCTCCTATGTTCCAGCAATTTGACCTGATGGTCTCCCTTACTTATTTTCCACATGGTTAATGAAGCCAGGGGTTGTTTATTGAAGTTTATTTTTTTCATAAAATGTTTAAATAAACTTTTTTAAAATCTGACATGACTGTCTCTGATTAACTGGAGCACTACAAAGTGTTGGTCACAGTAAAATAATTTAGCAGTTAAGTTCATAGCTCACTTTTGAGCTATGAACTTAAACAGTCTGGCATGTTGTGCTGCTGTTTTCAAGAGTTAACTGAAGAGAAGAACACCATCGAGAGAGGACAGGAAACGTTCAGGGGACGAGTCCTCCATGTTGTCAGTGGTTGCTGATGGATCTGAATCTGAGGGCATCTTCTGTAATAGAGAAAAACAATCATGGAGTTAAATGTAAAGTATAATGAATTTTACTGTGATGTTTATGCTTCAGACCTGAAATCAGATCTGTCCTCAGGTTCTGCTAAACTTCAGCTTCTAAAGTTTGTTTTTAAGACAGGATAACTATTTATGAGGAAAAACAAAATATATAATAAGACATGATGAATCCAATAATATGATCAGCTTTATGAATTTATGTTTTAAGACAAAAGTGTTCCTGCCACTTTCTATTGAAGATTATTTTAAACTGTCATCACATGGGCCAGCCTGATAAATTAAACTAATGTTAAATATTCTCATATAATCAGATTTGTGTGCAGAACCTCACCGGAGCTGGAATCAGAGTCTGGACTGTTGTTTTCTTTGAGCATTGATTTCCTTGAAGACAGAAAGAAGAACAATTTAAACATGAACTAGACTTCTTGCAGAATCATAGAGGCTGTTAAAATCTTCTGCTAGTCTTCCTTACATTTTAAGAAGGATTATAAATTGTTACTAAAATGACTTTGATGCTGATAGCAGTCACAATAACACAGTCCAATCATATGAGAGATCATTTTACCTTTGAGTCCTATATGAAGACGTTCTCTTCAGAATCAGCGCTGCAAAGACAAGATGATGGCGTCCACCTTCACAACATGCTTCAGTCTGGCTGCATCATGGTCACCTACAGGAACACCACAGAAATGCAACCAAAGTACTTCACTTTATTTATCAGAGGATGTACTGTATGCAAAGTAGAATTTTTTTTAGCTGTAATTCCTCAAAAAGATTTGAGACTGCTTTGTTATTTGAGAGCACAGATTGTTTCTTTTCCCTTCTCTCTGTTTGCCTGTACATGACCTCTTAGTGCTGTAAAAGATGTTACAGTAAATCCTGGATCAGCTGTGTGGATGGTGTGACTGTGTGGTAAAGCTTTGTTAAAGTTGTCACGCACATACTCATATGCCTTTGGAGAGTAAAAGTACAGTGTGGTGGCAAACTGCTTATAAAATATAAAATAGTATTTTATTGGTGAGGTGCCCCAATCAAAGCGTCCTACAGAGTAGCAGCAGCGGGCTGTAGAGGGAGGAGACGAGCGCATTATGGAGAGGAGCGCACCAGAGGGGGCGAGCTGGGGGAGAGAAGAGAGACCCGAGGAAAAGGAAATCCCTGTTTAAAATATAATGTTGGTGAAAAGAGGGAAATAGGAAAACAGAAATATCCATGTTGAAATTCTTTTGAATGCAGAGGCTGTGGATGTTCAGTTTTGTTTGGCTATAAAAAGGCAACAATAGCCTGTAGTTTAATCATGGTGTTTCTCTTCGTTAACGATTATTGAAGCGAAATAAAAAATAAATGCATGACATTTAAAACATATTAACATGTGTGGGGAAAAACGTGATCTGTATGTCTTCTTTTATTGTACCTCTGTCTCCTCCTAACTAACATAACAGCAGCATTTTGTGTGTAACACTGATCTCCTGCATTAACACCTTCCTTTCAAAGGTGTTAAATACAGACACAGTCATAATCACCGCAGGTTTTGTCAGGTTTTGTCAATTTTTAGTACAAATTCTCAATGAGCATCATTAAATTTACAATATGATCAACTTGTGATTGTTGAATTGGTGTGTGGAAGCCAATGCAGAATATTTATCACGTTTAAGCAGCATGATGCTCGGTTAATATTACATTACACCACCGCAGGTTGTTGATGTTTGCGTTCACGTTTCAGTTAGTCTCTTAAATCAGTAACAGTTATATTAAATCAGAGCTTACCTTTAGTTTTATCTGGATACATAGAGAAATATTCTACCCTCGTATATAGTACTATGAATTTCAGCCTGCACGGTGAAAGTAAAACCTGTTACTCTCGGTATAGCTCACTTATCACTCAGACTGTAAACATGTACACATTAGTAATGATGCAGGCCAGATTTAAATTATTTGACTTTGTTTTTGCCCTAGATACTTTTTTGAGACTTCACCAGACGTATTTATTTTTGCTGTAAAATAACTGTACAGTCAATGAACCGCATCTATGAGCGGATTTTATATTATGATTCTTGGTTTTAAATACAATTTAAATCACAATAATGATATAACAATATCAAGAAACATAGCATGTCAGTTATTAGGTTTGCTCATTTTAAAAAATAAAATAAAAAGATAAATCATGCCGGATAAGTAACCTAGCTTTATAACATTTCAGCTAATCTTAGACTGCTTATGTGTTAGCTAGCTAGATAACGACTTTAACCAACCAATGACACATAAATCACACTTTTTTACTTACCGAATAAAACTGCAAAGATCCCTTAGCTCCCACAGGTCGGTTAGAACAGTTTACTGCAGAACAACTCATTTTGCCAGCTCAAAAAAGACGAAAAAACTGAACGGAAAAATTCAATGGCGTCTCGGTTTTCCTTCACTACAGAACTTTTGCTATTCACAAAGAGAGCTACGCAAGATCGGCGGCTGTCAATCATCGTCAAATATGACGTAAAATCCCGTTTTTCAATCTCAAATAACTTATTTAAAACAAACTTCACAGAAAAATGAGTACTTGAACACAATGTAGGGTGATAATAACTAATGATCACAGCAGAGTTTAGGTTTGGAAAAAAAGGTATGTGAAGAGTATTTTAGCTTTACAGTTTGACCCACATCCCGTATGTTATCACTGAGGAGGCGGGGTTTATGACCTATACTGCAGCCAGTCAGCAGGGGGAGCTCTACAAATAAAAGCTTCACTAGACCGGGGACCTTGTCCCGTCCATTATTTTTACAGTCTATGCAATGAACGAGCAGCCACAGTGGGCCCAGCTGGAATTGTCCTCCTCTGAGACACTGGGGTGGGTTTGGGTAGGGATCTGGACCACAGAACTTTTTAAACTAACTTTGGTTGATTGTTGTATCACTGTACATTTCTGTGTGAAAACCAATAAAAAAGTTTGGATTAAAAAAACAAGAATAAGGAGACAAGATGTGAAATTAAGCTTCCGCGTCCATCTAGGGTTTTTTTTTCTGCGTAGAAAAGTGCTAGCTGTGTGCTCGGAAGCGATTGCATGAAGCGCTTGTGCGTTGAGGAGTTGCTGCATGTCAGTCTGGTCTCTATGACAACAGTTTGACCGATGCTGCTCCGTTGCTTTTTACTGCATGTTATATTTTTGAGATAACTTTTCCCTTCACTATGAGAATCAAACGCGGGATGTTTGTCCTCCTAATATTCAGGACATGGAGCGAGGAGGATGTGGGTACAGGGCACGATCTGTAGGAAACAAAAAAAACGGGGAGTAACATTTTAGGAAAAGAGTCCTAGTGACGTCGACGGCGCCTTCTTGGAAAGTTAAAAGATTTTCAATTTGAAGCGCTCAGAGCAGCCGCCTGCTGCTGCAAACGCTCTCTCCTCATTGGAAAACGGTCGGAAAAAAGACGCTGCCGCTTAGAAGAAAACACCAGGTGGACACAGGGCCTTCATGGAGAACCTAAAGAGTGATATTGTGAAGACTTGGCAGAGCTGCTGAATCTGATGAGCTGTGAGTGAGACTGTTTGTATCTCTGTGGCGAGCGGTGAGCGTGAGCCTCCTCAGCTGTGATAACGTCATTCTGTAAAATCACTGCCGAGTCATCCTGATTGTTTTACGCCCACATGTTCCCCTTCAATCCTCCAGAAACACTTACCAAACATAAATCAAATCCAGATGTGTTACAGCAATAATAATTCCGTTTGATTACAACACGAGTCTGAGATTTGTTCTCGTCGTAATCATCTCTGTTGGTTAGGATAACATTGGACTCATTACGATAATTACGGAGATCTGGGAACACGTCGCTGCGGCGTCCAACAGAAACAAAGCGAGCGAATCACAGCGGCTGTAAACAGGCTAACGCTTCAGTAAGACTGGAGGCAAACGGGGAAGAAAGCGGCCAAAAACATCAGTTTAATAATCAATAATCTCACAGGAATCTGAGGCAGGATAACACTCAGACTCACCTGGGATCTGATCGTCATCTGTGGGCTTCATTTCTGATTTCTCTCCCTTTTGTTTGCATTCCCAGATTCAAGCAAATTACTTCAGAGTAAGATGTCATTATTACCGACAGGAATGATGGACTAAGTCACTCAAAGAAGCTGTTACATTTTGTAGAATTGTTCCAAATTCAAGTCACAGCCCTGCGTTTGAACTTTGACCTTTGAGTGAGTAACTTACCGAGTTGAAGCACTCGACTCGGACTTCACTGCAATCGACTTGGAAGATAGAGAGGAGGACTTGGACTTGTTTATTTATAAAGAGTGTGTTATCTCTGCTGTAGTACACATGCCAGGCCAGTAGTTGGCGCTGTAGTAAATCTAGACACTTTGCTGGAGAAGCGTTTGTAAAGGCAGGGTCGGTCATTTTCTAAAACTAGCATGAATTTTGAAAGTAGCATTCTCTCAGTGCTCTGTCTGCACCAGAAAACTTTCAAAACTTTGCGTTTTCAGGCACCCAGGTCACTGTCGTCGTGTAAACAAACAGCCAACACAAAATGTTTTCAGCTGAAATAGTTGTCCTGTAAGGGCTTAAATGATCTCATGATATTTCCCACAGTGACATCACAGAACACATGGAAACATTTTAGGGTCTAGTTTAACTCAAAATCATTTCACTGAATGAACCTGACTGTGTGGTACCTTTGGATGTGTATGCGTCTTATAGTCGGTTTACGGTAACTGTCATCACCCTCGCTAGTTGGCACAAGAATGACTCAGTTTAAATGATTAGTAATATTCTGGCCTTGGATGGCGGTCAAATGTTCTCAAACTGCCAGGTAGCCGCCCGCAGATAGCATCTCGTAGGAGCAGCTGTTTGTCAGTATTTTGATCCAGAAAGTGGAGATAGAGTTGGTCGTCGGCTGTGTCAGGTTAAACTGGGATATGGACCGGAGCCATGCATGATCTCATTCAGCACAGGGATGAGGACGTTAACCTGCAGGGAGGACTGAGAGCTAGCGGTGAAAACTCCACAAACCAGATTAGACCGACTATTTAAAATATATTGTGCTCAGTTTTGAGTGTTTTCTTAGTCGGACTGAATACAAATTTCCCTTCAACAGACTATGAAATAAGTCGGCTGGGAACATCCCTTAACTCGAGGACTACACCACTAACACCCAGCGACCTCCCTCCTCGCCCCTCCTGGAAACAGAGGATCTCACAGAGCAGCGCTTCAAACTCCTCAGTGACATCGGCCATCTTTTCTCTTCGGCTGTCACAGGGAACTTTTGTCCGACAGCGACAAACACTTAACCCCTCCCCTCACCCTAACTCTTAGCCCCGGATCTGACACGGCTGACCTTGGTGTCGACCCCCTGCAACCCCACCCTGCGACCCTTCTCCACACCAAGGGGACGGGGCTCCATTTCTCTTACTGCTGCATCATGGGAAACACAGCGAGGGGGTTGGGGGTGGATAGTTATGTGTGTGTGTGTGTGTGTGTGTGTGTGTGTGTGTGTGTGGAGGGAGGTCACATCCCCAATCAGTGATGTAAAACAGAACCATTGTCAGGGCGGCTGATTAATGCAACAGGGTGTTTGTGTGAGAGATGAAAGGGGAGAAAAGGGGGAGGGGGGGAATCAGGGCATGAGAAGTTCTCGACGCGTTCGAGAGTCTGTTCAACGTCCAGAGAGGAGATCTGGGGGAGAAATATTTCACAGCTGACAAGTGTGTGTGTGTGAGTGTGTGTGTATGGGGGTCTGGAAACATGTTATGTAACCTGCTCTCTTGGGTAAAAGAGAGTCGAGGGTCAGAGCGAGGGAGGAGAGGAGAAGAGAGGAGAGGAATGTCATGGAGGAAAAACTTTCTCTCCTCAGTCTGTCTTTCTCTCTCTCGTCCAGTTATGAGCTCTCTCTCTCTCCTGCTCTCTTTGTGCTTCTTATATAAACGCTGAAACACAAACTGATCCTGTGGTCGACCTCCTCTCCTCCACACTGTGCATCATATAAACACCTTTTTCTTTTTTGCAGAGCTCCAGCTGTTCCATTGCTTGAACTGTAATGCTAACAACATTTTTTAGTTTTCAGTGACAACTATGTACTTCCTCAAACCGCTCTCAGACCGGGGAACTTTTCTTTTTTTATAGAGAGTATTATGGGATAGAAGGTAGTAGATTTCTTCAGCCTTCAGCAGTGAAACAGGCTGAAATGTCTGCAACATAACGGATCAAAGTGTGTCCATTAAGGCCAAGTCCTGAAAGTCACCGTAAACTCTCCTTTTAGTAAAACTCCTTCCAGGGTGATGTTCAGAAACTCAGTTTAAGGTATTTCTGTGTAGACAGGAAAATTTAGTTTTATTCTTGTAACGTCACGCTGTGCGCCGGTTCCTCCTCCTTTTGTGCGACGCTGTCACTTTTGTTTACATGAGATTAGTGCGATGGCAGACATACTCAAACTAGCGCTGGTGCTAACGTTGCTAACTGGACTTGCTCACACACACATACACAGTTACTCTACCACTATGTGGACGAGCAGAGGCGCCTGATTGGACGACAGCGGTCACTGCTGCTTCATACAACACTCCGACCACAAAAGCCCCGCCGCAAACATCTGAGATTTTGAATGAGACCCATTCGGACTTTGGGTTGGTGGGACAATTTAAGGGCATCGTTGTTTACTGAGCATTCCAATGACAGCAGTAACGATACTGATCCCCTCCACGTGTGGACTAGCCCTGAAGTTGTTTTAATTCCCTGACAGATTCAGATTGTTTTTCTTAGGGATGATCATTCCGGTCTGAGCTTCGTTCCTTCTGTCTAACCTTACTGTCATTTATCAACATTGAAGAAAATGTACCGGACATGCTGAATTATTAACCTGCTATTTTGAGCCTGATGTTTTACACAGAGTTAAGACACAAGTTACTCCAGCAACATGTCCACACCTTTGACTTTGTGACCCAGCCGGCTACCTCAGATGATAAACATGTCCAGCATATCAAACTGAACTTGTGAGCACCATCTGGATACTCATAGTGCGCTTTGTTTTGGGATTATTGTCAACGGGATTTCACTTCCTAAAAATAAAAGTAAGAGTCAGCAAAGAAGAAGAAGACACAGTTCACGATAGTGGTAATCTGTGCCAAACTTTCAAAAACTGAATGAACGTGAGTTTAAAACACTGGTAAAGTTAAACAGCCGGGGTGATATCATACATAGGCAGAGTCCAGCTTTTTCAGACGTAACCATTCAACTATTTCCTGGGAGTGCGGCTCAAACTTATGTCTGTCTGAGGTCTAGTTTCTGCAGCGAGTTCTGTTTCAGAGATGTGGAAATCTCCATTTATGTAAAAATGAAGCAAAGTTGCTGCAGGTCCTTGAACGCATCGCATCTCCTCTGTTAACAGACAAGAAACAAACTATAGCTCAGGCTGGGCCTCGAGAATCTGAACGACACGTGGGTAAGTGTAAGACACACACACACACACACACACACACACACACACGCACACACACACACACACACACACACACACACACACACACACACACACATATGGCACACACACACACACACACACACACACACACACACACACACATATGGCACACACATATGGCACACACACACACACACACACACACACACACATATGGCACACACACACACACACACACACATATGGCACACACACACACACACACACACACACACACACTGCACACACACACCCTGGACAAACACACATGTACACAAACACACACACTGCACACACACACACACACACACACACACACACACTGCAGGGAGGCGAGGGGGAGGGGGGGAGGGGTGGGGGTCTGTTGGCTGCAGTCAGACATCAGATGATGGTCCTCATCAGATGTCTTTTGAATCAGAGCTGTGGGTGGAGTCACATTTCTGAGCGCTGTGTAATGCAATGTGTCGCTCCTCAGGCTCCATCCAACACATTCTGTAACAACGGCACCATATGATGTCATCCTGCTTTTTATTACATAATAATCTCACTTTGATTCTTTTTAACTTTCATACTCTTCTAACTTTTGTGAAATCTGACAGATGTTCAAAGTTTCTTTCGCCAACAGATCTTCTGTTAGAACCTTTGTTCAAAGTTTCAGATCATTTACCAACATGTGAGCGCTGACTGTGTTTGTTATCTCAAGCACCTGCGTCCTAAAGCAACAACATGCAACATTTCAACCTTTAAATAGTCGTTTCAAAGGTCGAATTATCAGCACAATAACTTTCAGCGGGGAGGATGGCTTCTGTCTCATATCCACAGAGCGCCACAGATACAACGACTAAGATGAAGGACGAAGAAGGACGTTGACGGATGAAGCAAAGAAGAGAGAAAGAGAGAGAAAGAGCGAGCGAGAAACAGTGTGTACATACCTGCAGATATTATTCAGAACAGATTTTCCATGCAGTTGCACGCAGAGACCTTTTGGGGGCTCCAAAGCGCATTAAACCAAACTCGTACATATTGTTGCTTTAATGTGCATTTACAAAAACTTTACTGCATAACACCTATTTTTTTACGTCATGGCTTGCCTCGTAAGACCCCCCTCCCCCCTCCCCCCTTCCCCTCCGACAGTCTCCCGATGTAATGTGCATGTGTGAACAAGCAACTCAGGAAGATTTCAGGGGCAGCCTGCCTGAAATTATCAGGACTTTTATTTGTGCACCTATGAGAGAGAGAGAGGAGGAGCTGCTTCTGCTAAACCAGCACTGTGTTTATTCAGTAACTGGGGGACCGTGTGTGTATTTCTCTGTGTGTGTGTGTGTGTGTGTGTGTGTGTGTGTGTGTGTGTGTGTGTGTTTGTGTGTGGAGGTCGGGCTCTTTCTGCTCCTCAGTCCAGAATTAATGGTCCCTGATGGAGGCGGGTTTGGACAATAGGTGCCTTTCAGCGGGGCCCCTGTCCTGTACCCGTCCTGTCCTGTCCTGCAGGGACTCGGTCGCCGTGGCAACTTCTGCCAGCCAGGGACTTAAAAAGGGTTGGGGGGAGACACACTACATATAACCGTCCTGTATGTGCATGATATAAGTCCCTGTACTCATCTGAATGATGGCGGTCAGTCAGACAAAACTGAACTTCTTTAATGTTCAATCTCTGACGTTCACAACTCTGTTGGAGCCTTTCAACCGTCTGAGGAGGCGGAGTCAGATCACCTGATCAGCAGCTCTGTACTCGCAGAGGCCCTGTAGTTCTCACAAGTACCTTTACTGTACAATACTGCACATTTAGCATATTATATATAATCTCCCTGCTCTTTGTACACAGCTTACTTCTTAAAAACTGGTTCATCAATATAATAATGCGTCCTCCACTGACAGTAGATTAAAAGCATTTTATGATGAATTTAGTTTTTGTAAAATACAGAGCATGCAATTTCTTTTAACATCTTCAAACAAGAGTTCAGAAATATTCCAACTAAAAGAAGATGTCTGATGATTCACACAAAGTGTACTATAAAGATGATTTATTTTACCTGATGACATGATTATATTTCAGAGTGTGTCTCCTTAGAGGGTTCAGAGATCATGTTTCTGCATGTGAAAACATCACAATGAACACTAGGGGGCAGTGTTCATACAACTACAAAAAGGAGCTACACTCTCCTCCCCCCTGAGTCTGTCTCTGTGCAGGTCATACGTGTGTGAGTGCGTGTGCGTGTGTGTGTGCGTGTGTGTGTGTGTGTGTGTGTGTGTGTGAGTGTCTGTGTGTGTGTGTGTGTGTGTTCTGTCTAATGATGTCCTCTTACATAATTCTGATCTCTTTTATCATTTCTGCTTTATTTTGTCTCTGTTCGTCTAATTATGATGTGAGTGTGCTCAGTTTACCCAGAGTGCAACACAAACACACAGAACTGACTGATTCTGTCACCTGTCAGTCTGTGTGATCATGCTGTTAGTGTGGAAACGTGTGTGTGTGTGTGTGTGTGTGTGTGTGTGTGTGTGTGTGTGTGTGTGTGTGTGTGTGTGTGTGTGTGTGTGTGTGTGTGTGTGTGTGTGTGTGAGGGTCTGTACATTTAAGCCTGAGCAGGAATTTGTGTGCATGCTGTGTGTGTGTAATAATAACAGCATCCACTATGTCCCACCTAAATTTAGAATGACCAACTTATGACATCCATACCTCACTAATCCCATCCCCTGACACACACACACACACACACACACACACACACACACACACACACACACACACACACACACACACCAACAGACCCTCCCATACTCTTTCAGATAACATGAGCCGTTTTCACATATGCACTCATATGTGTACTGAATTTCAGTTGGACTGCCAGTGAAATCCTCCTGATCTGATTGTTCTACATGCACCTCACAGCGGGAGACTAACCCTGTCGGACATGAGGAGGGCCGGGGGGAAAGCTCCTGAGGCAAAACATGACATAAAAAGAACGACATGGAAGTGGTGGACAAAGCAACAGAGTCCGCTATACGAGGCTGTAATGAGAATATTTGGCTTTATATCAATGCTATGTGTAGATTAACAGACTCAAGAGAGCAGAAAGATCATACTGCTGTACAGAAAACATGACAGTAGTTGCACAGAGATCCTACCGGGCGCGTGCAGAAGGTCTATGGTCGTGTACCGATCACAGGGAATAAACATCACCACCCCCTCCCACTCGCTCCAGGTGAATTCTCCTGATTATATCCTGCTGTGTTCTCACATCAGCTCACTCTGACTTTCTGCAGAATAAATACGAGGAGACTGGAGGAGACACTCTGGATAAAGTTTGCGTTCACACATGCAGCTCACCCTGAAAACTTTATGAGTTTTGTTCAAGTGTGAACGCACTAAGAGAACATTGACATTGCACAAACACAATCTAAATGGCTGATATTCAGGACATCTCTCCCTCTCCTATTTTATGTTTTTTAGTAACTTTATGGTACGTCATCACGTCAATCAGGTCGTTATGTTTGAGCTCTTTTAATGAGAGACGAGATTTCCCACTCTGTCACTGCGGATGATTCCAGATGCAGCCAATATGAGTTACCTGGGCTGACAGGGGTGGGGGGGTGGGACCCGGAGCCCCTTAATCTGCCCTGTGGAAGCCTTAATCCCATTACAGCACGGGAGCAGGAGCCTTGGGATGCTGCGGCTCGCTGCCCTCAGCCCGGCGACACGGCTCCCCGTGGGTCTTTGAAGTGAGAGCTGACCTGAAGGACTCGTCTGCAGGAGGGGCTGCGGATACAGAGCAGCACACGGGGAGCTCGTACTGCATCAAAGTCAGACATACTGACTTTTAAATCAAGTAGCTTAGAAAACAGATTGTTGTTCGTCACACACATGCGTCTTGTTAACCCACTTAGTTTACTGCTGAGGTTCAAAATGAAGTTATTTTTAAGGCAACTGAAACTGGCAGAGTTAAATATTTCCACATTTTAAAATCAAATGAATCTCAGAAAGTTTTCAAGGTAATGAAATCATCATTTAAACCTCTGCAGCTGTTCTCTGATCTCTGCTTACTCTGTTTATACACGTAGCCACTGTGACGTCACACTTTGGTTTCTCTGTTGCTTAGGTGACGCCTGGAGTTTGGCGCAAAGCCACAATATTATATTTTTCTTCTGAAAGTTGCTCATATGCAAGAGGTTTCTGGTTACATTTCATGAGCAATATGACTTCATATCTATACAAACATGCATTTTGAATCTGCTTTACTGTAAACGGGTGAAAGGAGCAACATGTAACTTTGACACCTAGTGTTTAAAATGGGTACTGCAGTCCAAATTTAAGACATTAGCTGAGGTGACACCTAGTAGACAGCTCCCAGCTGTCAGTCAAAGAGGCCACGCCCCCTAATTCTACATCATTTACAGATGAGTTGTATAAACATTCAGCCCGTACAGTTGAAGAGAGAAATGAGCTCTAGAGACACAAACTGTTTTAGTACCAGACTGTAAACATGTTTATTTTAACATGGAGCTCTATGAGGACTGACTCACTGCAGGAGACAGACTCTAGTGGACACTGGAGGAACTGCAGCTGTAAAGTTGGACATTTTAACATGGAGCTCTATGTGGACTGACTCACTGCAGATTCTGGCAATTCAACATGGATTAATATTCAGCCCCCACATAAACTATAACCTCTGAGAAACGGTACTTTTCCATTGGATGTGAGGTCAATCCCACCAAAATACTCGCCTGTTTTCTCAGGAAATAACAGTAATAACGCGTCCTGGATCCAGCCCGGTGTATTGTTTGTCTCTGTTCCACTCTGAGCCGATACACCACCAGCTGCACTTCCTGTCTCATGGAGCTTTTTATGAAGTCCGTCTCACTTTGGCCTTTCATGTGTTTACATCCATGCCGCCATTATAATTACTCATGTTAATGTCAGGTATGTAACTGTAAAAAACAAGATGCATTGATGTGTGTGTATGTTTGTGTGTGTGCGAATGTGTCACAGTGATAAGCCTTATTGACTTATTTCTGAAGCTGTGTCAGCATGCAGCAGCCAGTCAGTGTGTGTGTGAATGTACAGTATGTGTGGCTACATGTCTGCTGTCCCATGTTAGTGTGTTTGTGTGTGTGTGTGTGTGTTTGCTTGTGTGTGTGTGTGTGTGTGTGAGAGAGAGAGAGAGAGAGAGATGTCTGATCTGGCTGATCTGCCAAAGGGGGAGGTGGTCTGTCATGCGGGTGACAGGTCTCAGCCTGTCTCTGTGTGTAGGTGTTTCTACATGTGTTTGTGTGTGTGGTTGTTTGTGTTGTTTGTGTATAAGTGTGTGTGTTGGAGTGTGTGTGTGTCGTACTGTAGGCTGATGTCTGTGGGTTCAGCAGGTCTCAGCCTGTCAGGGAGATGGGGAGGGGGGGGAGGGGAGTGGTAGTGAATGTTTGGAGAGGCTAACATGAGTTGTTTTCTTTGGACACAGTTTATATTACTAAGCTTTGATTTAATGTTTCTATTCCATCAACTGATTTTATACTCATTATTATACTCTTGTTGTTTTTAGGGTCTGTTCTATACCTGATTATTGCTATGGACAATGTGGTGTAGGGGTTTGGTGTGGTGGCAGTACATTCTGGACCTGATTCACAACAGGGTGCTTTTGCACAATTGAGACAAACGGCTGAATACACCCCTAACTGCGCTGCAGAGCAAAACTGGTCGTTGATGTTTGCGCACATTTAAAAGAGCCATTATGCATTCATTTTGGAAAAAAAAACAAAAAACATCTAATTCACAAACACCAGCGCTAACAGCCACGAGCAGTTTTAATGATCATTTTACCGTCTTCTGAGAGTTGGTGGTAACTTTCCAGTAATCAGTATATCAGTACTACATCTGTATGACATATAGAACAAATTATAGATTCTTACTGTTCTCAGGGGCGGCTGTGGCTCAGTGGTAGAGTCGGTCGTCTCTCAATCGGAAATGTCGGGGGTTTGATCCCCAGCTCCTGTGGCCACATGTCCGATGTGTCCATTGGCAAGACACTTAACCCCAAGTTGATCTCGCTACTTCGTCTGCGGTGTATAAATGTATATGAATGTAATTAGTTCCTTCTGATGGTCTCTTTACTCAGCAGCCTCTGTCATCAGTGTGTAGGTGTGACCTGCGGTGTGAAAGTCGTCAGAAGACTAGAAGTTCATAACTTCATAAGCTCATAACTGCGGAAATGTCAAAGGCTCACCCTGTCACTTTATCAACATGTGTGGAGACGGTCATACCCCTAGTGGGTACGGGATTGGTTTTTTTTTTTCATCTTTATGAGCTGCTCTCTCTGGCACATTACGGGGAGGGAGCTTTGTCATAAATGGTGAAAGTTGTGTCACATCTGTAAAGATTGTACTCCATAATAAACCAGAAGAACCAGCTCATCGACTGGACCATGTGGACAGAATGAGCTCCGTCACATAAGACGTTGATGACTCAACTCCACATTCAGAGGCAAAACAGGAGCAAACTGCACAGAGCAGAACAACTTTATGGTTTTTGAATCAGACCTTGAGACAGAGCAGATGTGCAACTCGTAGAGCTATCAGCGACCCCAACCCACTCTTACTGAATCAGGCGCTTTGTGTTTTTGTATCTTCTTAAACTATGTTATTGAGTAGAGGCAACCTCATGACAGGCTATAACCTTTGCAGACTGCGGGGGGGAATTCTCTGAGACTGGCTCGCTGGAGATAAAGTGGAGCGCTGAGAAAATAATCTATATCTGTATATAATGTATACTCACGTTGTTGTCTATTTTTAGGTCAGTTTATCTAGAATTTAGCTTCATCGTGTGGTACAAACGGCCCGTCTGCAGCTTCTGTGCCGGCAATTTGGCTGGTTTCTCATTAAAGGAGCCGGAATAAAAAATACTGAACTATCCCTTTAAAGTAAATCTCATCTTATCAAACAGCAGAAATACACTTTTCCACCCTCTTCTTCTTCTCTTCCTCCTTTTCAAAGAATTCTCATGCTGTACCCAGAATCCTTTGCAGTCGTCTCAGGCCCCTCACAGCATGGCGTTACGCTCATGCATGTGTGTGGCTGGGTGTATTTGGGTCTCTGGTTACAGAGATGTGTTTGTAGCACTCAGACGGATGCTAACTTTAGCATAATGTGTACATGCTGCTTGTCTGTGCAACCACAAACACACAGGACGGGGCTTTTCGTTTGTTCCCGCCAAAGTAAAGCAGGCTGAGGTTATATTTGTATGTATGTGTTTTATGAAGTGAAGCCTGATTCGCGGTGAGGCCGCCTGTGCACAGTCGAGGTCGTTCTCTGTGTTTACAGAAACATTTAAAGGGTTTATGTGGCCTCGTCCTCTCTCTCTCTCTCTCTTACATAATCAGCCAACTGGGTCACAGTTTGTCAACCAGAATGACCCAAAAACAGGGTTTGGGGAAATCCTGACAAGTTTTTGTTTCAAAGAAGGAGAAGTTCAGTGGGAGAATATTGGGATATACTCGATTGACCTCCTCACAGTGTGTCCAGATGTTTCCTAACATCACAATTTAAGCATCTTTCTCTGGTTAGCTCGTTGTTGGACACTCATATAGAGAAGGTGATCACGTATTTCTGGGTCACAATGTGGCTGACTGAAAACTCAGAGCATGATGAGAAAGCACTGAAGAAACTCGGATGTGGGTTATTGACCGTCTTGAAGTTTCATCTGGTGCATGCATACCTGAGTCAGCTTTAATATGTCGGTCTGTGCTCTAAGACTGGGGGTAAAAAAATCTCTATAAGATAGTCAATTACATCGCTAAGCTGGGGGAATTCTACCCGGTAACAGCCTGTGAAACAGTATAAACAGTCTGTCACTCTGGCTGTAACTGCAGAGCGCTGCTGCAGGTGTGGACATCTTCTGTATAAGTGCAAGTAAGGAGAGGGCTCCTGTTATCTTTATCTCATTAACAATGAACGTAATATTTGAGAGGACGAGTGACGCAGCGTGTGAGCAAACAGCAAATGCTTCACATATACAAACACCGCGGCATGCACACACACACACAGCGCTGTTCTGCCTTACCGACTCGGGGTGGAACGACTTTGCCCCTCCGTCCCACCTCTGTCCATTACACATGGCGATAACGGAACACAAGTGTTCTGAGCGCCAACAGAGACATTGATTTTTAAAAAGCAACTGTTTCATTCAGGGTTTAAACTCTCTTGATTTAACAGGTCAATGTGTTTACGAGATGAAGGGACCAGAGCTCCTTCTCAAACGATGACCACAGAAGATAAGTTTAAGATAGCTGCAGCTCTGAACAGTTTGGCAACAAATTATTTGAAATTTAACTTTTTTGTTCAGTCTTTTGACTAGTTTTGAGTATCTAAACTTAAGAATGACACCTTCAGTGCATGTTAACTGTGTGAGTTCTTACATTTCATGCAGAGCGCTGATTCAGAATGAGGGAGCGGGCGCAGCGAGAGGACGGCTTCTCACCAAGAAGAGAAACTTCAGGAAATCTCAACGTGCAGGTTTTTGTTCAGTGTGTGTCCGCGCGTCCTTTCTTTCTCAGGCTCGTGCACGCTCACACGCTGCCTGCGCTACTTCTAATTGTCCGTCCTGTCTGCCCACATTAGCCGCCTCCTTGTTCCACAGGCCTAATGTTTGTCCTGCCCCCCATCAGGACCAGGCCAGCCGAGACGAGGGAGAGGATACGAGGAAGGGACCGCAAAGGGAGGGAGAGTGAATGTAAGTGTGTGTGTGTGTGTGTGTGTGTGTGTGTGTGTGTGGGGGGGGGGGGGGGTCTTGCCATGGAGCCTGGCCTCTAATGGGATCAGAGGGGAGCGGCAGCGTGAGGGGGAGAAGGTCAAGCTGAGGTGCTGCCAACTCGGGTTAACCACCAGAAGACCCAACGCCGGTGGGACAGGTGTTCTCTCACGCCATCGCTTCCAGTCTCCTTTACCCCACCCTCCCCCCATCACCAACTCATTTTTCTCTCATTTTATTGTCTTCTCCCCCCCCCCCTCTAGATGCTCCACCTGTCTCCTGTCAGCTCTTCGTGGTGAACAAGCGACTGGCTGCGCTTTTGTTATTTAAATCAAATTAAAATGGTCGCACAAACTGGATTTGTAGTCTCAGTAAAACAAAGTTTCTCAAAGTTGTTAGGGAGTGTTCTGCACATCCAGAAACCTGAAGTTTATAGTGTTAGTGTTTGTAGCCTTACGGGGAGTGAATCTCGTCCCTACGAGAGGATTCTTTCTAACTCAGTTCATTTTGACAGATGATTCATTAAAAAGAACAATTTAGTGGGATTAAATTCGATCTTAACTCTTCTGTACAGCTCACTCCATGGACTTTGTAAAGCTCTGCTTAAAACTTAGTATAACATGAGTCGATGCTCACACAGGTTGCCATGTGGTGGACACTGACGCTTCAGTGTTTAGCCAGCTCTGCATCGGTCTGTAAACCTTTCTGCGTTCTAACCTCTCTCCATTTTTCAAAAGTATCTCCAATATTGATCCTAGTTTGAGCACGTTTCTGCTCGTGGAGCTTATTAGAAACATGCAGAGGCTTTTTAGGTCGGGTACAATCACTTCTATCTGAACCACTTCTCTTGCCCGCTTCCATCACTGCAACACCTGTTGGTTTGACCTGATAACTGCTCTCATATCTGGCAAACCGAGGGGCGTCCAAAACGGCCATGTGGGGGGGTGCCTTAAAACCGCCTACCTTCTCTGGTCCAAACAAATCCAGAGCATTCAGGAGCAGAATCTAAAGTTAGAAGGAGGACATACTGGCTGCTGCATTGTTGTCAGAGAAGCCAGCACTTCAACATAGCATGTTTCCTTAATGTCTGATCATATAGTAAGTTCACTTTATCATTTCAGTATCTACACATCTCACTGATTGGTGCTTTAAAAGCTGCTTTTACACTTTACATTGACAAGTAGTGATCCAGTACACATCTACAGATTATTTTCTCCAAAATCAGACCTTTATCTTTAACATTTTTGGGAGGATTTTTAAAATTGAGTTTTGTCTTACCTTTCTGAAACGTGCTGTAAGACAACTATTTTCATAGCTCCTAAGATCACAGATTTTAATTTTTGGGCCTCTCTACCCGATACCTACAGAGAGGCTGAGCCACTTAAACTTTTAACAGACTAAACTCATCGCCTCTAATCTTCACAGAATCTGATCTGCAGATTCCACTTCTGCAGAAAAGGAGGCCGGCGTACAGGGTGTGCTGGATCTGACAGACAGTTTAATGCTGCTGGTTAACGCATGAATGAGGCTGAGTACATGGGAGGAGAAGGCTGTCAGTCAGAAGAGCTGTGAATGGCCCTCTGGCTTTTAGCGCTGTCTGCACCTTTAGTGTGGATGTTCCCAAGTCAGACAGCAGAGCGGTTCATGCGGGCGTTTGTGTAAGAGGATTTCTGACAAGCATCTCTCTTTGTGAGCGTTTGTTTCCTGTAGTTTGGGAAGCTGCCTGTCGGTACATGCATGCAGCGTAAGCCTGCGTCTGAGTGTGAAAGCCTGCACGCACTTGTTGGTTTGTAAACACATGCAAACATCACCTGCCTTTTCTACATCTTCTCCTACACTTAGACGGGAAAGATTAGAGCAGAGACAGCTCAACAACACATTCAGGGCCGCAGCATGTTCAGTGTGTGAACAACACAGAGGTGAGAAACACACGCACGCACACACACAGGGAGGGAGAGGAGGAGTGTGTTTGTATGAAGAGGAAGCCAGCGTGGTGATAAACAGCTCTTATCTGCAGCTGTGAGCACTCTGCAGAGCCGCTGCAGAAACCACAGAGTACGTACGAGAGCAGACAGGTAAAGGCTGAGCGAGCTGATCAGGGGAGGCGATTAACACACACCGGCACTCTGATACACACAAACACACACACACGTTATCAGATATACATATGAACTCTAAACACAGACATGCATGGAAACATGATCACACACCCTGCAGAGTGCAGAGCGTCAGCCCAGAGTTCAGATCAGTGTTCCTTCATGTTTCTGTGAAGTTTCCTGCTTTTCTGCAGGTGTGTTTGTGTACATGTGTGTTTGTGTACATGTGTGATTCAGATTCTGTCTATCATCCCTTCTTGTTTGTGTGTTCCTGTTTTTTTGGGGGGTTTTTTTGCATGCAGGAAACACTTTGTACATGATGTTTTGTACACTTTGCATGAGTGTGTGGCTTCACACTGGGTCATTGTTGCCACTCATAATACAGAGTTATCACCCGACTCTGCAGCTCCATGTAGTTTTTTTTTAACATCCTTTGACTCATTGACCTCACAGTGTCAAAGCAAAAAGCAATTTTTTCTCAGCAAAGCTAACTGAAGCTAACCTCGTATTTGGAGAAACTGAAATCATCAGATCAATAGAGGGAGATGATGACGTTCACTTTGCTCCAACGTGGGAATCAGTTGGGTTGGAGCCATAAGTGAATCAGGCCCGTAGTGTGTTGCCAGCTCGACGCCGGACTTGCAGCCTCAGCCGTTGTATCAAACAGTACAGAGATGGGCTAACTAGCTTCGTTTTAGCTGAAGGCTGCTGTGTGAACTTGTGCTGTAGAGCGTATGCTTCTCTCAAGAGGACCACGGCCCACTGCCAAAGTTCTATAGTTCTGAAAACAGGTGACCAGGGCGCTCTGTGGACATGCGATAGATGCCATTCTGCCTATTTAAGGTTATTGTTCTTTAAGATCGACTAGGTGGAAAGGTGGAAACGTTACACATTGTTGCTTTAAGCTTGTTTGGTTCCTTAGGCTCAACCAAAATGTAAAACAATCTGTTGCACATTACATGAAGGTTACATTTCTCATCTCTATTGTCTAAAGAAAGGGAGGACTTGATGATGCAAAACAAAAATCAATCCATAGAAAAATGAAAACTAAAGTGAAGAGCATGTTTTATGAATGGAAGGAGAAAGTTCACATATTTGTGTTTAAGAAAAAGACAAAGTACGGACACCTGAAAGCTGTCCGCACAGTGACAAAGTATTTGTACTTCTATGCTTCCTTCCGCTGTGTGCTAAAAACTAGAACATAGAGTTCTACTGAACGACCTAATTAGTCTTAATTAATGTAAATCTGCGCTGCTTGTTGAGAGATTCATGTTATGTAAAGTTTCGATAGATTTTCTGTGATTGAATGTGACGGGCTGTATAAATAAACTCTCCTTTCCATGTTCAGTCTCACACATGCAGGTTATTATTTTAGCTGTGTGTGTGTGTGTGTGTGTGTGTGTGTGTGTGTGTGTGTGTGTGTGTGTGTGTGTGTGTGTGTGTGTGTGTGTGTGTCTCCGTGCTTCAAAGCCCCTCATCTGTTGGCTCCATGATGAATGACTCATCCCGCCTGGTACAGTCTGTCCTCATTCACAACAAAAACTTATTTAACCCACCAACCAGGGCCGGCGATGCACAGAGCCAATCACATCGCCCCGTAGATCCCCGCTGTGTTTTCCCAGAGAGCAAAGGGTCGGCGAGGTGGAGGCTTGCATGTTCCTTATTCGTCTGTCTGGAGTCGTTTTAACACTCTGACACTCAGCACCCTCACACAGAAACGTTTAGATTTGTTGTGTGCTGGTACACAACCACACACACATCACACACACACACACACACACAGTGACGCAGAAAAACAAAAACACACATACACACACACACACACACACAGATGGGGATGTAAACACACACCTCTTTGCTCAACAGTCACCAGAGCAGGTACAGGAAGTGAGTGTATGTGTAGTGTTTTGTAGGCACAGTGTGGTTTGTGTGTGCGGTATCATACGGGTCCACAATTGTTCACGCTGTTCTTTTCACACCTGCTGCACAGATACCGAACGTGTGCAGTCGCATGTGTGTGAACGTGTGCCCTCTGCTCCGCCACATCACTGAAATGCCGCTGTGTGTGTGTGTGTGTGTGCGTGTGTGTAATGTGGGTTCATCCATGCAGCATCTCAGAGGTTTCCAGTCACTCTGCTCAGCAACAGATACAGGAACTGTGTGTTCTGATGTTATCTGAACCACATTCATCTCTTTCTGTTACCGCTTTCTTGGTTTCCTCTTTGAGAAAAAAAATAAAAACAAATGTTATTTAAATCAGAGTTCTGAGAATATGTTAAAATGTTGCCCTATTTTTTTTGCTGGTAGGTGTAAAAAGACAAAGAGTAGTCTCCATAATATTCAAGATAAACTATTAATCCTGTGAGGGGAAATTCAGTTTTACACTGTTGTTGAACATGCTACACACACACAGGCTTAAGGACGAGATGTCAGAGTGAGGGGGCTGCACACAGCGAGCGCTCCTGAGCTGGTTGGGGGTTCGGTGCCTTGCTCAAGGGCACCTCGGCATGGCTCAGGAAGTGAACTGGCACCTCCCCAGCTACCAGACCAATTTCCAGACTTGGTCCGCACCAGGACCCTCCGGTTCCCAACAGACTGAGCCACTGCTGCCCATTTCTCTCTATAGCCATTTTCATATGAAAATTTCTAAAATATTTCAGGCAGACTGCCCCTTAAATCTTCTTTGTCCACGTGTGGACCTCACAGCAGGGGGAGACAATGTCATAAAAATAAAGAAATTAAAAAAGCATCATATTCATTTTTTTCTGATAATAAACTCAACTGGGGTTCAAATCCTCCATTGACAATTCAGAAAATCTTTATATCAAGAGATTGACGCCTGTAACCATGACAACCAGCTACCCCATCATCATGACTATAGCACATTTGTTTCGGCGCCAAAACTGCTTAAAAAGACAGAGAACAAGGTGAAGGTGCAAGACTGTGTACTTAATTTAACCCTTTCACAATCCAATGTGAATGATACCGGCATAACAAGATTATAAGTACATTTAATGGTAAATGGACTTGAGCTTGTTTAGTTCTTTTCTAGTCTTCTGACAACTCAAAGCTTTTTTTCACCGCAGGTCACACCTACACATTCATATACTGATGGTAGAGACTGCTGAGTAAAGAGTCCTATTCATACACATTCACCGCTGAAGCAGCGGGAGCAACTTGGGGTTAAGTGTCTCACCCATGGACACATTGGACATGTTGCTACAGGAGCTGGGGATCGAACCACCGACCTTCTGGTTGAGAGACGACCGACTCTACCACTGACCCACAGCTGCCCCATAATATTTAATGCTAACTAACTAACCAGCTAGCCTGCTAGCGAAACTATCCCTTCACATACAGCGTTGAGTAACATTAAACATTGCCATGGTAACAGCGAGCTCCACCAATCAGAGACGTCGCTGTGACAGTATGATGGTGGCTAGTGTAGTTATTTTCCCGGATATCGTGAATAAACCATGTTGTTCTTAAAACGAGGTTGATATAGGAGCTTGTGTCTCCTCCAGGAGCGTTAACCATCGTTTCACACTCGGGTAGCTCGTGGTCAGTCGACCTGTGACAGTTATGACATCATGACTGATAATCAAATCAGCTATGGAGAAAATAAATGGTATTTTTACTTCCAGAAGTGCACTGTTGACTGTCCTCGCTCAGTTTCCACCTCTGTGTTTCTGTTTCCTTTCCGCCCTCGTCGTCTCTCTCTGGATTTCTCACAGCAGAGTGTGCTGCACGCTCACCACGCTGCTGCAGAGAAACCACACCGGCGAGGTTTTCCTCCAGAGATGCAAATTCAAACACCACACGTGAAGTGATGTCTGCGAGAGTTTGGGGGATTACAGATTTCACATAAACGCCTCTTATTGTTCTTCTTGTCAATATGTGAGAAACCACTTTGAATCTCTCCGACATGAACTCCCTCACTTACAGTAATTCATTATTAGAAACAGGTGACTCAGTCATTAGTGGGAATTCATCAGTTTCACTGTTTCTGTGTGCAAACTTTTAGTCTTTGAACTAAACAGTTTCCAGATTCAGATCGGCTGTTTTCTGGTAAACAGCGTTCAGAAAAATAGCTGAGTTACTTTGTTCAATGGCCCCGCTTCTCAGTGAGTGTTAACACAGACTTGAGTATCCCGGTTTTGATCTGGTTTTAGGGGACATATTATGAAAAATCCACTTCTACAGTCCTGTTGAACATATATTTGGGTAAACTGAGTGTCTACCAACTCACAAAATATGAAATAAACCCATCCAGTCCTTTGTCCTCATTTCATTTAAAGAGACACACACACCAAAACGGAGCGTTCTGAGAGAGCTGGTTTATACAGGGTTACAAACCTCCTCTAGGTGTTTGATTCATGTTGGATTTTTACCAAAGCACATCACAGATGTTTCATTTAGACCACAGGGGACTGTTTGAAAAGGTGGAGAAAGGGGAGAATATGTCCTCTTTAAGTTTCCCATTTTTGTGTCTGTGTATGTAGACATCACCCTGATTTCAGAAAGCAAGATCAGCCCTCGTCCAGATTTTGATAATCCAGATTTTTCTACCTGGAGAGCTCCAAAAGAAAACGGAATACTGCAAACATGGCGGTGGTAAATAGAGCGTCTAACTCATGTAGCGAGGAAGAACATTTACAGTATTTGGTCTTTCAGTAATGAGAGAATTGATTGGAAGTAGATGGGAGAAAGCACTGAAATGCTGACCTCTTCAAGTCTGTTTGGTGAACCGGCTAGAGTACGCCGGATTCTCAACACGTTCGGTGATGTGAGTCATGTCACGTTGGAGAGGACTGAAGAAACTTTCCAACAAGGCCAAACATCAGGACGAAAGAAGGGGCTCTGATCCAGCTGAATTCAAATTTAACAAATCGCAGCGGTTTGTGTTGTAAGAAATAAACATCACAGGCGCCTCCACAAATACGACGCAGTAAGCCGAAACATTGATACGAGTATTTATCATGTACACAGGGATATGAAGGTGGGAAAACTGACTATGAGAGTGTTTACACGGACTGGAGTATTCAGGCTATGAGCCTTATCCCGGTTTTGATCATATTCGGGATCTTCGGCCATGTTTGTTTTGCTCATGTCACATGGCTGAGGTCACCTCTGCGCTGGTAGTCTGCAGCGGTCAGAATCCGGGGTAAAGCGTATACATGCCACAGTGTCCTGTTTTCTTTCAGAGTTCTCCAGATAGCAAAATCAAGTCTCTCAAAATCACTCACGGGCTCACTTCCTGTACCTGCTCTGGTGCGCAAATACAAAAACAGGATACTTTAAAAAACCCTCTCAAAACCGGGATACTCGACTCTAAATAAGCGCATTGTGACTTTAACCATCAGTAGTTATGATGATTTTCACATTTACTGTCTTTATTAGTTAGCGATCAATCTAGTGAAGTTCAAACCTCATTAGTTTAGGAATATCAAATAAAAAATGGCCGCCCTTGAAGAATTGAAAAGAAAAATAACCTTTCACCTCCTTTACCCTCCTCATTCCCTCACGCGGCCCCCTTCTTCTTCTTCTCCCTTTTTACCCGTCAGAGAAAGACCATGCACCCAGTGTGCGGCCATATTGATTCTAAAACCCCCACCAACACCACCTCCACAGTCCCACAAAGGACCCCCGAGCAGAGCGGGGCCTTTTATGAACTTGGCAGTCTTCCCTCTTTTTTTTTTTTTTACAGTCTCCTAAATGAAAAGGAAAGGTAGAAAAAAAGAGCGAATGAGGGAGGAGAGAAAAGAAAAAGTGAGACAACAAAAGAGACGAGCAGGGGGTCCTGAGAGGGGGGTGTGCTCTCTCCGCTTCTCCTCGCCCCGCTTTTGATCTGCAGGATTTTGTCAAGTGCATGGTGTGTGTATGTGCATGTGTGTGTGTGTGTGTGTGTGTGTGTGTGTGTGTGTGTGTGTGTGTGTGTGTGTGTGTGTGTGTATGTGCATGTGTGTGTGTGTGTATGTATGGGTCGGGGGCGTGAAAAAGCAAACTTGATGGGCTTCGGAAGTGCGGATGAAAAGAGGCACAGCTGGACTGATGGGAATGATGAGGGTCTCCTCCTCCTGTCTCCTGTTACACATACACACACACACACCCGCAGGTGCACACACGCACACACACACGCACACACACACACACACACACACACACACACACAGATAGACAGTGAAAGTTTCCCTTTTCTCTCTCACACACTCACAATGCAGAACTGTGGAGATTCTTGCACAAAGACAAGACACACTCCGCCAGATTCCCTCTCTGTTTCTGTCTCACACACACACACACACGCTCCCTGGTGTTGTTGTCAGTCACAGTGGTCTTGTAAAAAGCCCCACTGTTCAGGCTCCGCCCCTCTTTCTCTCTCTAATAGTCAGGTACTTCTGTTACAACCCACAGAAATCAATCAGCAGTCTGCTGCCTGTCTGCAGCCTGAATGGTGTGTGTGTGTGTGTGTGTGTGTGTGTGTGTGTGTGTGTGTGTGTGTGTGTGTGTGTGTGTGTGTGTGTGTGTGTGTGTGTGGTGTTCTCTTTCTGATTGTGTGCAGAGAAATGACTCACAGTAGGTTAAACAGTTTCTCTCTCGGCTCTCTGTTGTCATCACTTTCAAACCACCAGATCGATTCGATTTTAGCCAAATCTTTAATTTCTTGAATTCTTCTTAGAAAAGTTAAGGTCCAGCCAGTGGAAAACACAGATTGTCATTTTTTGCCTTTTTCACAGAAGAAGAGATGAGCAGATTACTGAGAATCACATGTGTTATCAGACATGTTCTTTCCTTTGTTCTTCAGCATTTTATAAACATTAAGTACAGAATCAATGCCAGGTCTTATTTGGTGCCAGGTCCAATGTGTGGGCGACACTTCAAATAGTATATTTTACGTCCAGCAGACACAAAGCAACAACATTGATAGCTAATGCTAAGTCCCATCTGTGAATGGAGCACTGAAGATTTTGTATATTTTCTGCTTTTGCCGTGGTTACTGACATTCGTTTTTGTCATTATTTTCACCAAAGATTATGGAGAGAGATGAGGGTTGTCGGGCCGCATATTACCTACCAGTTAGGTTGTGCTCAATATATGGAGGCTATAGTCCTTCAAGCTGGCGGCCCAGGTTCGAGTCTGACCTGCGGATCCTTTTCCTGCATGTCATTCCCCACTCTCTCTCTCCCTGATTTCCGCCTCTATCCACTGTCCTATCTCTCCAATAAAAGCCCAAAAATAGAAGTTCTGCTGGTCCCTAAACCTCACCAAATATCTAGCGTATTATAATAAGTACGTACTTTAAGGAAAGAGTTCTTGATTTGAATAAAAATATAAAGTAATTGATCAGATTTGGTTCACTTTCACCATGTGGTTTTTCATTTGATACATCCTCTTTCCGAGCCAATCACAGCTCAGTAGGTCACAACTTGCGGTTCTGTGTGTGGAAAAAAGAAATGACAAGTTTCTGTTTTCCAAATGGAACTTAAAGTTTGGACTTACCAAAGGTTGTACGAGAACAGACCTCTTGAATCGACCAAAAGTTTAAAAACAAAGACACAGATAAGTTGGCTTCCATAAAAAAGGAAAGAATAACAAGTCAAAGAGGATAATGGCAGAAATGTCAATAAGTTCCAAAGGAAATATCCACCCAGAGGATTCAAGCTTAGAGGCTGTTTCCACAAGTACAGTATGTCCAGTGATTTTTCTTTTTCTTTCTTTTTCTTTCTTATTTGATTTTTATTCTCTAAATGGACAGAGTCCTCGCCCAATGAGAGCTGGGATCAACCCAGCCCTTATCCTGCAGCCAGCAGTGATAATGGATGGATTGATGGTTTGTTGGAAGGATGGTTTGTTGGATGGATAGACGGATGGATGAATGGTTGGATGGATGGATAGATGGATGGATGGATGGATGAATGGATGGATGGATGGATGGATGGATGGATGGTTGGATGGATGGACGGATGGATGAATGGTTGGATGGATGAATGGTTGGATGGATGGATGGATGGATGAATGGTTGGATGGTTGGATGGATGGATGAATGGTTGGATGGTTGGATGGATGGATGGATGGATGGTTGGATGGATGGATGGATGAATGGTTGGATGGATGATGGATGGTTGGATGGATAGACAGATGGATGAATGATTGGATGGTTGGATGGATGGATGGATGAATGGTTGGATGAATGGTTGGATGGATGGATGGATGAATGGTTGGATGGATGGATGGATGAATGATTGGATGGATGATGGATGGATGATGGACGGTTGGATGGATGGATGGATGAATGATTGGATGGATGATGGATGGATGAATGATTGGATGGATGGTTGGATGGACAGAGACTCTTAGGACGTGTTAGCTCTGGATTGACAAGAGAATCAAACCCGTGTGGTTATGACTTATCTTTTGACAGCGTCTTCAAAAAAAATAAAATAAAAAAAGGCATAAATACTCCTCAGATGGATTATTTAGAAGGTCTGGAGAAACCTTAAGTTGTGGACTGAATGACGTGGTCAGATGGAGCGTTTGGCCCGGTGTCCAGGCTGGCACTCGGACTCCACCAGGTGCCCGCTGCTCGGGGCCAGACAGCACTGTGAAGCCGTGCCACCTTTCACTCTCTCTAAAGGATGGAGGAGTGAAAGCCTGATGGCTCTAACAGCAGAGTTTGGAGGGCAGCAGGCCCGGAGCGACACAACCTCTTATAAACCAGAGAAAGGACGAATAGAGAGAGCGAGAGAGTTATAAAATGAACGAGTGACACCGTAAAGCTGCTCTGAGTAACAGAAGGAAGGCAAGGATTCATCAAAACAACACACACACAGACACTGATGAGCCTGCCAGCCCCCCGACATTTACATCAGAAGAGGACGCACACAGTGGGGCCTGTGGAGGGATGGAGGGACGGGGAGGAGACGTTGTAAACACTGTAAGACAGTATCTCCATGGAAGCCCGCTCACCGCTCTGAGGCATCTCACCGCCCCCACCCCCCCCAGCCTTTCCAAAGCCAAGTACCCTGACCACAGGGCCCCTCGCCGGCCCCTCGCCTCGCCTGCCAGCCTGGCTGTCCGGCACAGCAGATGTGCGTGGAGGAGTGGCCTTGAATGACTGGATCCCGGGCTTTACAGCAAGCGAGGGAGAAGGACAGACGAGCAGAGCGTCCTTCACACAGAGCTGCTGTGTTTGTTGGGGGGATTATATTTACTGCAGGTGTCAGTTACATACATGTTGAAGTGTGTTTGAGCTTATTTGTGGCCGGCTGTCCATGAATCATTAGTTTAGCATTTATGTAGGCTAGTTGGTTATATTTATACATTCTTATATTGTACAGTGTATCACAGATTATAAACATATATTAAAATACTTTGGTTCTTTTAAACACACGGCTCTGTCTTTCAGAAAAGTAAATGTGGATCAGAATGATCTGGGTTCAGGATCAGATCACCCAGCTCACTTTAGTCTGGATCAGATAGAAATTACCCAGAAACAGACTTTAAAGGACGACCAAATGAAGATTATGAATGCAAGAGTCCGATCTCTCAGAGACATGTTGCAAGAGTAATTCACCCGTCTTGTGTGTGGCGAATCTTCATATTTGCTGTCTTCATGATGTTTTCTGCCATCACCAAGGTAGAAGGACTGACAGTGCTGTGCACAGGGCGTTCACTTTTCTGTGATTTTTTTTTATTTCTGGTTATCTGGATTTGGTGATCCTTCAAGGTCTGTCCCTGAATTAGGTTGATCTGAACAAGTTTCTCTTTGGACAGCAGGGATAAAAGTGGACTGTACGCGATCCATGGAGGGAAAAAAGTGTTGTACCAAATCAGGATAATTTCCATCCGGATAAAACCATTGGAACAAAAGACGATCTTTGAAGAGGATCAGAAACTAAGTGTGCATGGTGACAGAAAGATTCAGGTCAGCAAGGAAACGGAGACTTACAGACTAATTTGAAATAATTATTGAGCAACAGTCTAATTTTAATCATCATCATCATCATCCTCTATCTCCATCTATCTTGAAAATGAAGCAAACACCCTCTGTGCGAGTTTTGCAATCAGAGGCTATTAGCAAGCTATAAACTTCACCCTGCTCCATGTACAGGAAGGAGGCAGAGGATAAAGAGGAGGAGGAGGAGGATGAAGAGGAGGAGGAAGATGAAGAGGAGGAGGGAACAGGTGGTTTAAACAGTGTTTCAGCCTGAATGAGCCTCCTTTGAGCTCATTATACAGCAGCTATTATGTGACCCTCATCAGCAGAACCCTGCAGAGAAGTTCCTCTCCAGACAGACAGACTAATGATTAATGACAGACAGACAGACAGACAGACAGACAGACTAATGATTAATGACAGACAGACAGACAGACAGACAGACAGACTAATGATTAATGACAGACAGACAGACAGACAGGGTGACAGGTTGTTTACTCATCAAAAGGTGTCTTGATTATTTAAAATAATTAAAGTGAAATCAAATGGTCATTTCACACTTGCACAAAACTCCTAAAATGTCCTCATATTTTCAAGGTGAGCTGCGAGAGTGAACTCAAACAGCTGAATAATTTTTTACTCCGTTAGCACTTTGATTTTTTTCGTCCAGCCTCCTGCATGAAATCGGGACGAGCCAACGTGAAAAAGCTGCAGGAAATATTCAGGAGGCAGAGGATGATGACGTTTCTATCCTGCGACCAGTGCACCACCTCAGACTGTATGAACTGTATGTACACTCTGTTGTTGGGCATGCTACACATATAGTAGGTTGAAATACATCCAATAATGAAACTGCTGCGTGATGATTTCTGTTTTCTAGTACCTTCTTCTACACATAATAAGGATATCGAGGCAAAAATTGTCATCATGGCATCTGACTCTCTAGCTAAGTCCGCCACTTTTGCGCCGTCCTTTTTACATCATGTCTTGCATACCCCGCTGTTAGGGGACATGTGGACAAGTAGGTCAGGAGGATTTCAGCAGCGGATATTTTCTAGACATTTTCAGGAGTGCATATGTGAAAACGACTTTCCACCTTGATCTGGTTTGATGTGTCATCACTACCGATAACGCGCTGTGTGTGAAGGATTGTCCCCCCTGTCTTGACTCATACAGTATGTAGAGGGGAGAGGAGGGTCTCTGGTAGATGGTGGATTCCCTGTAAAACAGATTGCCATTCAGCAGCTCTTTATAAAGGCCTTTTATACGCAGCTCTGTTCGTTTGGCCTCGTCCCTCCTGTATTCGCTGCTTCAGTCTTGGAGAGAGAGAGAGAAAGTGGGAAGCAGTTGAAAGATGCACATGAGGAGGGAGCGCGGGGAAAAGTAAAAGGCTAGTTGAGGAAAAAGCAGGCCTTCAGGCTTTATTTCTGCACACAAAAGGCAGAGTTGGAGGGCGAGGGAGGGGAGGTGAGAGAGAGCTGCAGCGAGCAGCGCCTGCCAGGCGACCAGGAATTCATGCTCGATTTGTCCTTGTTCTCCGACCGTTTGCAATAAAAAGGAGCTGAAGGGGAGAGGGGCTGGAGCGGGCTGGGGGCAGCAGCAGATTGCAGATGCCTCCATTGGAGAGGGTCCTTGTGTAAAGTGTCCCCCCACCCCCACCCCCCCAGAGCCCGCCCCCACAGAAAAGAGCCCTTCTCTACTGTAAAGGAGCGCTCGGGACATTGTGGGCTCGTCAAAAGCTCTCTGCTGGGGCACGGCCACAACACAAGGAGGCCCAGTGTTCAGCCCCGCAGCTCCTACTATACAGGCCGGAGCCGTAATGGGGGCCCCGGGGGTCCACAGGGAGTTTAGAGGGCCCAGTTTCAATGGAGACCAAGTCCTTTCACTGGGACATTGTGCGACTGGCTCGCTCTGCGCTGGAGAGGGAAGAGAGGGAAATTCCTCCACACATCAAACAGAATGTCTTCATCTGCAAATGAACCCCCCCCCCCCCCCCCCACAGTGTGAGACAAGAGGGGGGGGGTGCAGAGAGGGAGGGCTGAGGGAGGTGTGTGTATGAGTGTGTGTGTGCGTCAAGCGCTGTTACAGCATCTCAGGTGAGATTAGAGCCAATCACGGCCCGTTAGAGCACCTGTCAATCATCACAGTGGAGACTAGACCCGGGTCAGCATCCAGCCGAGTTTCAGTGTGTGTCAGAATGTGTGTGTGCGTGTGTGTTAGTGTGTGTGTGTGTGTTTATGCTCTGTGTGCTGATTGTGTGTGACTGTGTTAGGTAAGGTCAGTCATGAGTTGTTATCTTTCTGTTTCCCATGAAATCTTTATTAGAAATCACATTAAACCTCATAAAACTGAGAATAATCTGTCATGGCAATGAGACACACACACGCACGCACACACAGACACACACAGCTGAGTCGTTCAGGTCAGGGTTAGCCGCGTCTTAGGAAAGACAAACTTTACAGAGTCACTATGACCACTTCTCAGCGCTGCAGAAAATGTTTTGGATAAAAAAAGCAAGGATTTCCCCAAAACCTCAACCAGAGAGACCTCAGACCTTTTTATATCTCTGTTTGTCTCACTCCTGTGTGTGTGTGTGTGTGTGTGTGTGTGTGTGTGTGTGTGTGTGTGTGTGTGTGTGTGTGTGTGCGTGTGTGTGTGTGTGTGTGTGTGTGTGTGTGTGTGTTTGTGCCTCTTTATTAAGTCCCATCTGAAAAGCTAGGCGAAGCTAATTCTGTGTTAGTTCAGCTAAATCCTTTCGGTCTTGGTGTTGGCCTGGTTTGGTTTGGTGTGCTCATACTGTTATATATACTGTCTTAAGCCTGGCTCACTACCAGACATGAAAACAACAGAACATCACAGACTACAAGATTTCATTAAGATCATTGTGCCGGGCAGAGGAAAGCACCACCACACGTGACCTCACGTAAACAACAATGGAGCCGGTGTTTAGATTTGTGATTTTAATGCTTTGTGCAGAGACGAAAAAATCTGAACACACTCTGAATCCCTGCAGGTCATCATCCACGACCAGTGAACAGGAAGCAGTTCTTCCTGCAGGATCCCCTCGTCTGTCCAGCTGTGTGTGTGTGTGTGTGTGTGTGTGTGTGTGTGTGTGTGTGTGTGTGTGTGTGTGTGTGTGTGTGTGTGTTCGCTCTGTATGCGACACAGATACAGGGAGATGAGAGAGCGTGACACCTCTGACTGTCGGTTCCTCCAATTGTTCTGCAGGAAACCTCGCTCCAACAGAAGATAAAAGAAACAGAGAGAGAGAGAGAGAGCACTCAGTGCAGAGGCATGCTCGCTCGGCCCTCGGAGGCAGTAGGGTAAAGGTGAGGGTCGTGAAACAAAAAACAAGAAGAGCTGCGGTGTGAGTCAGGGCCTGTGGTTCAAACTGAGCTGGTTCATAGAGGGAGATAGACCCCACAGTGACACACTCACTCACTCACTCACTCACTCACTCACACGGCTGCTCATTGTCTGCAGGTTTCACACACAAACAGCTACACCACAATACATGTGTACAGAAACTACACAAATGCTGCCCCACTTATTGTTTCTGCGTCAGTTTAATGTCCTCACAAAGACAAAGGAATTGAACCAGCACGTCATCGTTTTCAGTTTAGGGTTTTGACTTTGTTTGTAGATTAAGTCGTTAAGATAGAAACGTAGCATCTTAGTTATTTCATGCACTCATCAACACATGGAGGAGGTTAAAGCTCTTGTTTTGAAATGAATCTCATCAGCAGGGTTTTTTTTTTCTCTGCTACGTCAACTGATCTGTGAAACTGAAGATGAGTGTTCCCCTCCCCGTCATTACTATAGATTCTATATGCTCATGTGTTTGGCTCATTGGTCGGAATCCAGACACCCAAAAAAACACTCACGCACACGTTGGAATCTCACAACTAATCTTCATAATAAGTGGCACTTCTTTTTCATTTTCCCATGAAAACCTGTCGGGGACCTTGACTCATAATGTGCGTCATGGTGCTTTCAGATCAGGGTTAATTTTTGCGGCTGCTTTTTTAAATTGTGTCTGAGTCTCAGCGGTGATTCTGGAGTCTGTTTGGGGTCCTGAGCTTGAATTTGAAGGGGAACCTTCAAGGCCGACTCTGACCCTCGGTGATGAACATTCGACTCGGTCACGGCATTCAGAACTGGACACAGGAAAGAAGAAAGCTAAGATAACGAGGGTTAAAATCTGGTGTTGTAGTCAAGACAACACAACCCGAGACCAAGACAGACCTGAGACCAGAGTGCTCCTAGACCGAGACAGGACAAAGACTTTTAGGGATCGAGACCACTTTCTTCCTCTTTCCTCTTTCTTATTTTACTCCCATGCGGATACCTCCCCTCCACTAGCACACCGTAAAGAAGCTCAGCCGTCATTACGCCTGGAGACATTCATAATGTTTCTGCAATGGCAAAATATGAGTATCCCAGTCTGTGAATTCATGTTGCATTATGGCGTTGTGGAAGCACGAGGCAGCACAGTCAGACATGCACACACACACAAAACAATGCTCTCATCCTATCCCGTCTCTCCTCTGTAACGCCTCTATGACTTGCTCCAAAAACACTTCATCCCCCCCATTACTCCTCCCCGACATTCATATAGGTAAATGCTAAATGGACTTGAGCTTGTATAGGTTTTTTTTGTCTTCTGACTACTCAAAGCTCTTTTACACCGCAGGTGACACCTACACATTCACACCCTGCTGAGTAAAAGGGACAATTAGTATTACCTCATCCATTCATACACATTCACAATTCGGGGTCTGATGTGTCCTGTAGCTGCAGGAGCTGGGGATTGAACCCACAACCTTCCGGTTGGGAGGCGACCAACTCCACCAGTGAGCCACAGCCGCCCCAATATTGAAGGTGAAATGTCTCAGGGAGGTAAATATTAAACCTGGAAAATGGATTGTGTGTGCTGTCATCTATCATGTCTATTTGTCATTAAAAAGTAATTACATCATAATTGTTACTTTTATACAGAGCCCCTATATTCTGTTATATGATATTTTGTGTGTGTGTGTGTGTGTGTGTGTGTGTGTGTGTGTGT
This sequence comes from Labrus mixtus, assembly GCF_963584025.1. Classification (NCBI taxonomy): domain Eukaryota; kingdom Metazoa; phylum Chordata; class Actinopteri; order Labriformes; family Labridae; genus Labrus; species Labrus mixtus. The sequence goes on from NC_083617.1 coordinate 25,038,027, forward strand.
GTGTGTGTGTGTGTGTGTGTGTGTGTGTGTCCATCCAGTAGCTCCTGTGGACGTATCACACAGTGCATGCTCAGTGCTTGTGTCCTCTGCTCTCCTGTCGTTGTGGTTACACACTGATTGGCCCTCATCTCCACGGTGACGGTTTGGTGGGATGAAGCAGGATCATCTCTCTGAGTGTGTGTGTGTGTGTGTGTGTGTGTGTGTGTGTGTGTGTGTGTGTCCTCATATTACAGTTTGTTCCTGCAGCACCAGAGGAGGATGATGATGAAGATGATGATGGAGGAGCTGCACACAAACAGTCGATGTGTGTTTATCTAGCGTGTGCTGAGGTCCCGTTTCATTGGCAGGGTTTCACCTGGAGGACAAATTAAATCCCTATGAGTCATGTTTGTGTGTGTGTGTGTGTGTGTGTGTGTGTGTGTGTGTGTGTGTGTGTGTGTTTGTATCGTTGTCATGGTTGAGTCATCTGCTGATCCTGATCGTCAATATAAACATCATCATCCTCCTCACACGATTGATGTTCTTTTAATGCATGTAATTAAATCAGATGTTATTTTCTGTGATTTAAAGTGACAGATTTATAAAAAATGAAATCAGGTCGGCTGAGTCCGTGACCTCCTTCAAGCTCTCGGGCTCTCGTTCTTTTTAATGCCATACATGACCTGTGTTTGTTTGAGCAAACACTTTGAGATTTGTGTTCTTTGTAATCTGATCATTTTACATCTTTAAGTTTATTTTGATTAAGCATTTTGTAGAATGTTTTTATTTTTGATAAATAATACAGTGATTTAAACACATTTTAGCTGAAAGCATCCTGAGTAATGATACCATGATGGATTATGCAGACATATTGATATTTACAGAGTTTATTTTATTATTATTTTTTTTTAGGATTTAGTTTTGTGCCTTCTGTGCCTTTAATTGAGAGATAGGACAGTGGATAGAATTGGAAATCAGAGAGAGAGAGAGAGAGTGGGGAATGACATGCAGGAAAGGAGACACAGGTGGGATTTGAACCTGGGCTGCCTGCTTGAAGGACTATAGCCTCCATACATGGGGCCCACTAACCACTGCGCCACCAGCGCCCCTAAAAAGGTTATTTACAGATGAGGTGGAGTTGTGTCCCTGATCATGGGGAAGTCTCCCCCCATTCTAAAAAAATGTATGCATGGTAAATATGATCAAAGCCGAGATTCAAATCTTGTAAAGAGGAGATTCATACCTCTACTACCCAGCGACCTTTTTGTAGAAGTCTAGCTGTGTGTCTCAGCCTTGAACATGCATTTCTGCACGATCTAACTTTCTGATCTAACGATGAGTCATCTCTGAAACAAAACAAGAGGCTGAACAATAGAGAGTCTATCTGTGGACAGGTTTCAGGTCTGCACTCACCTGTCTCACTGCCAGCAGCCGTTAATCACCTGGAACGCCCTGATCCTCAGCATGACAGCAACCTGTGTGTGTGTGTGTGTGTGTGTGTGTGTGTGTGTGTGAGACAGCTAACTGCAGCAGGCGCTCTCAGTATGTGGGTCGTGTGAGTCAGTGTGTAATCCTCGCTGATGTGTGTGTTTGAACAGCAGCAGGTTCCCAGCAGCTCCGTTATGTAAGAGTCGAGCAGACTCTACCTGAGCTGCACAATTACACAGGAATGTCCTGGCAATGCACAGATTCTGTTGTGTTACAGTGTGTGTTACAGTGTGTGTGTGTGTGTGTGTTACAGTGTGTGTGTGTGTGTGTGTGTGTGTGTGTGTGTGTGTGTGTGTGTGTGTGTGTGTGTGTGTGTGTGTGTGTGTGTGTGTTAATGAGCAGGTGTTTGACTAAACAAAGTGTGACAGCTGGAGATTCCCCCATGCTGCTCTCAGACTAACATCAGACTGCAGGTCAATCTGATGGAAAATAACCGGAGCTACACCTACTGACTCAGTTTAACCCTTTGAAAATAAAAACCCTCTGCTTCTTCTGTCGCTCAAATCAGGCGTTCAGCGTCATCATCCAGCAAGTGCACATGTTTGATGTGATCAAAATATTTAATTTGACTCTGTTCTTGTTACAGTAAGTTTTTTTTTTGCACAGCAGTCAGGGTGCACAGGCCTCCGAAACACTCCAGTCTGCTGGTGGGAATCCATAACGTCCCTCTCTCTTTGTCATACAAAGGAATTTACACCGAGCCCCCTGGACCATGTCCGCTGTGATGTCTGGATTTGCAGACACATTCCTCTATTCCTCTATTTCATGTTCTGTCTGTGTTTGTGTGTTTTTAAATCTGCAAAGTTTCTGCGTTTGCTGCAGTTTAGCTGTAAAGGATGTTTCAGCATTTGCAGCACGTCCTTTAATTTTCCGCTCATTTTCTGTTGTTGCATTCATTTGTTTGAAACTCTTTGCATGCGTTTCTGAATTTGCAGTTTGTTTCTCCTGATGTGATTTACTGTATTTGGCTGGTTGCAGCGAGTTGGCATCTCTTGCCGCTTCAGCATTTGGATGATTCTGCAGCACACAATTCATGTCCTACATCAACGACCGAAGCACTCTGCATGAAGTGTGTTAACTTTGACTCAGAATCAGAATACTTTATTAATCCCTGAGGGAAGTTTGGTCATTAAAGTGGCTCTTGTAGACAACATAGAAGCCGGAAAAAGCAAAAGCTAATGAGGAAATAATCTCTCATGAAAACCAGAATACAAGTCGCACATGTTTATAAGACACAGTCTGTTTGCAGACGGAAAACAGTCCACACCGGTTTCCTGTGTGATGATATTCATTATGTTCATTATGTGCACTTTGTGTGCAGCTGAGTCTCTCTTTTAGTACCATCTGTAATCAACATGTTGATTTTGTAATCCGGCTAGCTACCTGTACGGAATTTGACCTATCAGCCTACAGGAAAATTGATAGAACTCACGGCTTGCGATCAGTTTGAAGTCTCTCTGCCCACCTCCGCTGCTCACTTGTGGAGGAAAGACGTTAAACAGTGGCAGCGCTTGCAAAACATGAAGTAGCTTGAGATAGATAACAGCGCCAGAAAATACCTCTACATTAACTGAAAATGAGTCTTATACGGGTAAGTACACAAAAATCGTTATGTTCTGTCACTACATCGATGCAGAATCCTCCACGTCTGCATCGCAGAGCATTTTAGACATGATTCTTTTCACCACCTCTGTTAAAAATATCCTCAAATTGGGCATTTAAGTTATCTGCTCTGCACGCCTTATAGAGTAATAGCTCTCTGAAGTCCCTGACAACAGAGTCTTAACCGTCCTGACAGACACAGATCCACCTGCTCCTCCTATCTGATAGGTAGCAGGGTAGACAGTAGAGGTGGTTTAGGTACTCGGAGGCGGTTATCAGTCACTGTCTGAGAGGATTAGGAGACGTCAGATCTGAAAAGGACAGCAGTGTTTTCACAAGAGTTAGAATAACATACCTCAGCTCTTATTTCTTTCAGTTTCAGGATTCCAGTGTTGATTCAGTGAACCTGCCGCGCCACGCTCGCCTGCAGCGTGATTCATCTGTTTGAAGAGAGCAGAGACCGACATGAATGTGATTTTTTAACCAAAAGATTAACTCTGTGATTTACTTCCCACTCAGCTCTTACATGAACAAGTTTGGCCAGCGTGCTGAGATGTATTAAAAGTGTTTGTGTAGTATTAAACTCTGCACGTACACTGAACTCCTTGTGTGTGCTGCCATCGTACTGTTTGGTTGACGACAGCACGTACTGTCCAAAAGTATCCAATTCCAATTTTTCAGAACATGGTGTAAAGTGATGCAAAAGAGAGGATAGACACAAAAAAGATGCAAATAGACGTTGCACAGATGCTACAACGTACCGGGAGCTGAACTCAGCAACATCTCATTGATTATCTCGCCTCTCCGTCGAGGTTTGGTTGCAGCTAAATCAGCCTTCGAGGACATGGCCGCACTAGAGCGCCTCAAAATGAAATGAAATTAAAATGACTAAAATGATTCTGTTTACAAGTTAGAGTTAGACAAAGGACATGTCAGTGATTCCCCTTCATCAAATAGCCTGTTACTTGAATACTTTAAGATGTGTTGATTGTTAAACTATACGTTGTTACATGATGTTATGATAGACACACACACACACACGCGCACACACACACACACACACACACAGTGGATGACATCATCGTGTAAAGAGACCTGATAAGGTCATTTATCAATAGAAGCACTGACCTGTTGCATAAGGAAGTTTAGCGAGAATGAGTGATTGAGACTAATCTGCACACATACAGAAACACACACAGACACACACACACAAAGAAACACACACACAGAGACACACACACAGAAATACACACACAGAGACACACACAGACACACACACAAAGAAACACACACACACAGACACACACAGAGAAACACACACACAGAGACACACACAGACACACACACACACACACACACACACACACACACACAGACACACACAGAGAAACACACACACAGAGACACATACACACACACACACACACACACACACACACACACACACACACACACAGAGACACACACAGAGAAACACACACACAGAGACACACACAGACAGACAGACACACACAGAGAAACACACACAGAGACACACACAGACACACACACACCCACACAGAAACACATACACAGAGACACACAAAGAGACACACACACATATACATATTCGTACAAACGCACGAACTGGGCTGCAGAGGGTTAATGATTACAGCAGTAATGTGATCGGCTGTCACACCTGTCGGATGAAGGAGAGGTCGGCTCCTGCCTGCTTCTCATAAAACCATGATGTTTTTCTGGCATGAACCACTGAGCCAAACAAAGAGTGTGTGTGTGTGTGTTTGTGTGTGTGTGTGTGTATTTAAGGTGTGTTAAATGATGAGAATAAATGTAATGCAGACATGTAAATCGCAGATACTCAAAGCTCTTTTGAAACATTTTAAACTCCTCGATGTAGAATGTAGAGGACAGGTTTAGCAAAGATATAAAATGTCTGGCTTTGTCCAGAGAGGGCGCCAAAATCAACTCAATCTGAAAGTTCCTCACAGGAGCTTTGGGGTAGTTTAACACGAGGGGCCTGAGTATGAATGACCCTAGAGTCCGGTTCATTTGGTCAGTGTGAACACAAACGTACCGTACTCAGGTACCGGGTCCGTGTCTTTTTGAAGAGGTGGACTCGGGCACGATTCACGTGTACTCGAGTACAGTCTGCGGGAGATTTGAACGCAACCGTGCTCAAACAGGGAAGTGCACCTCTTTATGACGTCATTCTGAACATCTTCTGTTGCTTCATAAAGCACCATATCAACACAGCACAGCCACTGAGCTGCAGGGAAGATGTTTAAGTAGGAAGAAGGTCATTGTTGGGGTCTGAGAAATAACAAAAACATCCACAACAGGACATACTGTCACTGCCTGTTGTATCGGACTGTGTGCAGACGCAGGTGTACTCGGACACAGAGTGATGTTACTAATCAGAACGCAGACCAGAGGGAAGACGGGAGGAGCGAGCAATCTCGATAGCGTGAAAGGGCCCTTAGTACCTCAAAGCTGAAGTACCTGAGTTGATGCACTGAGTGTCATGTTGATCTCCTGCACTACAAAAACATCTTGGTTCATGCACAATTCTTTCCACAACAACCCGAACACCTCCCTGAAATCTGTGTGCATTAAAAGAAGATGACAGTATTCAGATAACAGCGTTCCTTTTTCATTCCTGTTATCAGGCCGACTTAATAACCGCAGTGTTCTCTCACCTTAATAACACACCTGTACACGCTCATTTTTCATCCTGTGACAAAATCCAAGGTCTCTACTTAACCCAGAATCCACAAGATCCAACACGGAGCAGACAGCGGTGTTTGGACAGAAACACACACAGAGGGAGTGTATCACCGAGAACATGTATGAACCTGCGGACGGCTGAGTTTGATCGTTATTGTTCACTCACAGTCTGTGTACCTGTCGCAGCGTAGGTGTCACACAGGTATAAGAACCTGAGATCTGTATCAGCATGTCTCTCCTCTAGATCAGGTTCCCCTAGCAGCCCCCCTACTTGTTTCTAAGAAAAGCTGAGTCCACATTTTAATAGTTTTCAGAATATGTCAGACACTTCTTCTTCTCATAAGATCTTTGTTTTTTTTTTGTTTTTTTAAGATTTATTTTTGGGCTTTTTGGGCCTTTTATTGAGAGACAGGACAGTGGATAGAACGGGAAATCAGGGAATGACATGCGGGAAAGGAGCCACAGGCCGGATTCGAACCTGGGCCACCCACCTGGAGGACCACAGCCTCCGTACAAGGGGTGCGCGCACTAACCACTGCAACACCAGCGCCCCCCAAAAGACCCCATTTCCCAGTAATGTTTGAACATGATGTGGTTAGCTCTGTTGCCTCACAGCGAGGAGGTTCCTGGTTTGAATCCCCGTCTGACAGGAGCCTCTCTGAGGAGTCTGCATGTTCTCCCTGTGCATGTGTGGGTTCTCTCCAGGTACTCCGGCTTCCTCCCACAGTCCAAAGACATGCTCGTTAGATTAACTGCTGACTCTAAATTGTCTGTCAATTTTTATGCTGATGACACGTTTATATACGCTTCTTCTTCTTCCTTTGAAAGGTGATTCAATAACCCACAAAGTGCATTAAATATTGTTCATAGGACTCACACTTATTTACCACCCGACGCCCAGCCACCACCATCGGACTGTGTCGTCCCCATAACCACCGCCATCCTCCTTCATGCACGGCCCGCTCCGAACTCCACCTTAGCGGCGAGGAAGCGTGGACAACAGGAACGTGAAGAATACAAAGGAGAAATCCTTCATGCAGATTATCTCATTTTGTAAAGCGTCTCGAGATAACAGTTGTTATGAAATGGCGCTGTAGAAATAATGATTGATTGATTATTAATTAAAATGAATATAATAAAGATGAGACAAACAAACTTTTAAAATGCTTTTTTTTTGGTTTTAATTTTCCTGATGCAACACCTGGATGTCAGGAGAATCTTAATGTTAATGAGGGTGTCGTGAGACAGCGTCAAACGCACTGATTCTGTTTTTACAAATGCTGCAAGAACTATTGCTTCCAATAATTGCACCAATAAAAATCAGCCTTGGTTTAAAGAGTTCATTAAAGAGGCGGAGCTTAAAGTTGTTTAATTGTTGTTTAATGCTCAGGGCTGCTGTGACTCAGTTGACTGACAAGCGGCCATTTCTGTCATTCCAGGCATAACAGCCGAGCGCTGAGCCTGTGGGGATTTTCCAGCGTGCAGATATGAAAACTAAACTGAGAGGGGAGTGAAATGGGGGAGGGGAGGGAATGGACGGGTGAAGTCTAACGTGTAATTATAACTCTGTCAACAGAATCTTGGACATTTTTAGGATGCTTATTTGAGCTAGAAAAAAAATAGCGCCCTTATTTCTAAACATATAGTTTTCCTGTGACTTTATTACTTATGGAAGATAAATACAGTATAAACAGAACAGTATATAATGTAAACATAACCAAAGGGAAGTTCTGGTGACGACTTTGTTGTTTTTTATAGTGATTAAAATCGGGGTCCCGTGTGCTCGATGAGGATCACAAGTGATCTAAACTTGCAGCTTTTCTAAATATATTGTTTTTTCTGCGGTTGTCAGTTGCTGTAAACTCGGTCAACCTGAAGAGATTAAATTTAGCATGCCCGTGCTGCAGTTCCACAGAGTGTCCAACAGTGGCCGTCACATTCCTAAACTCTTTTTGCCCTCCCGGCCTCCGCGCCGTTCTCGCCTCTGACAGCTATGAATGCTACGTGCCTATAAAACAAGCGTTTCATCCTCTCGTTCCGCTCCAGTTCCTATCATCCTGTCACTACTTGATCCATAAAGAAAGATGGCAGGGGCCAAACTCTGAACTTGAGGCTTACTGTTTGGTACAAAAGTCGATCTGCACACACCTTAAGCTCTGCATATGTAAGTGTTTCCTGAGATTGACTGTGATATAACCCTGATCTGTTTGTGTTGTGTGTGTAGGTGTGTGTGTGTGTGTGTGTGTGTGTGTGTGTGTGTGTGTGTGTGTGTGTGTGTGTGTGTGAGTGGGTGTGTTTGATTGTGTATAAAATACAGGTCAGGTGAGTCATCCTTCACTCTGACAGTCTGTTTTTCACACTCACATTGAAAAATACACACAAAGAAACACACACACGGACTGATTCATCTGCTTTATGACTGCACTGACAGCACGGCCCAAGGACATGCAGGAGAGTACATGCCAACACAAACACTCTCTCTCTCTCTCTCTCTCTCTCTCTCTCTGTCTCTCACACACACACACTAACACAACTTTTTCCCTCCAAATTCTCTCACTGAAGCTCATAACCGGGAAACTCAAGTCCAGGTAAACGATTCACTTGGACTTGAGTATCCCAGTTATGAGCCTTATTCTGGTTCTGATCATATTCAGGATGTGGCGTTTACATGCACTCAGGATAAATACTCGTATCCCTGTTTCTGCTTCCTGCATCTTATTTGTGAAGACGCCTGTGATCTTTATTTGTTACATCACAAACCGCAGTGATTTAGAAATCTGAGAAAAATGAGACCACTGTGGCTTATTCTGGACTTAGCATCTCGTTGCAGCAACGGGAAAGAAAAAACTCAGTTTTTCCTTCGCCTAAGAAGTAAGACACTCTCGTAGCTGCCGCCATGTTTACTCTGGTGATACATCACTTGTCTGAGGCCTCACCTGTGCAGGTAGTCAGCAGCTGTCAGAACCAGGGTAAGGTGTTGAGAACTAGCATGTATGCTAAAACACTTAAACAATGCATCTGGTTTGTCCAATGTATCTGTGATGTCCATGTCAAATAAAGTGCCACAGTATCCTGTTTACTTTTGGAGTCCTACAGGGAGCAGAATCGTGTGTCTAAAAACCATGATGAGGGCTGATCTGGGTTTCTGAAATCAGGATATGATGTTCACATGCACAAACACAAAAACGGGATACTTCAAAAACACGATGAAAACTGGGATACTCGAGTCCATGTAAACACACTCAGTGTCACATGTCTGATTCACAACAACCTTTTACCCTTTACACACTCACACCATTGTTATATCTCATTCAGTAAGTTACTCACTAACTCACAATCACACACACACACACACATACAATCACACACACAAACACACACACACACACTCACACGTAACCATGCACACTGGGTGAATTTTTAGTGCTATAAAAAGACAGCGGCGTTTAACCCGTCCTTGAAACTGACTGCCAAAGACACACACACAATCTCACACAAACACACACACATACACAGACACACACAGTGTCACATTTTGTTTCCTACACACACTACTACACACTGAAGCGTTTATGTTTAGATATGACAGCTCTTTATGAACGCTGTGGGGATGCAAAGTGCAAGCGGGTCTACTAAAATTACCACTCAGAACACACACACACATACACACACACACACACATTTGTTTGTATCCGAAACCTGCAAACAGTCTGTGTGTGTGTGTGCGTGTGTGTGTGTGTGCATTGTGTGTGTGTGTGTGTGTGTGTGTGTGTGTGTGTATGCGTGTGTGTGTGTGTGTGTGTGTGTGTGTACGTGTGTGTGTGTGTGTGTGTGCGTGTGTGCGTGTGTGTGTGTGTGTGCATGTGTGTGAGGCTGTAAATCATTCACAGCTATGTCGGGTCAATCTTCAATCCAGATGGCCTCTCAGACTGCGGGGGCTGCATTCCAAACAGAAACACGCTTCAGTGTGATGTCACCTCACTCACTGCCTCCACCTGAACACCGAACGAGCTCACCTGATGGTCCCAGCTGAGTCACTCACCGGGTTACCCTCGCCACTTTTAAACCAGGAGAGACTTTGAGGTGTGTGCAGAAGAAGGAAACAAACGTCGAGGGTCAGAAATTGTTACTGTTACTCAATGACACACTTGACAACAAGCAGCTATCACACATAGATCCATAAAGAAATAAATACACACACACACACACACACACACACACACACACACACACACACACACTTACCTCTGTTATGTCACTATCTCGTCTCTCAAACAAACCGCTCTATATCTCTGCTGTGATAGCCTCACATGGCAGCAGATACGAGTGTGTGTGTGTGTGTGTGTGTGTGTGTGTGTGTGTGTGTGTGTGTGTGTGTGTGTGTGTGGGGGGGGGGGGGTGTGTGTCTCTGTCTGCTGCTCAGTGTTTATTATGGCAGGCGACCTCGGCCTCTATGTTCTACTTTATTTTAATTAACATATTTCTTACCGTACAGTTCGAGTTTTCTGAGGGCAGAAAGAGAAAAGTGAGTGACAGAGAATTCCTGATTCTTTCCTCTACATTTTAACGTATTTCTCGACATTTTGACCTCATCACCGACACGTTCACTTAACTCATGACCTCTCAGGATATTTTAAATATTTTCCTTTAACAGTGAGGTTAACGTCTGACTTCAGTTAAACCATAGACTGTAAATAATGATGTTTGAAGCCTGAGTGACATCACCTATCTGTTCCTGCAGGGGGCGCTGGAGTCCCATGGATGGCGGTCTCCATGCTGGAAATGCTGTCTCAACCTAACAACAGGCTGAGAGCTGGAGCTGAGGAGGGTTTTAAACCTCCTGACAAACCGTTACACCGCGCCCACCTGTCAATCGGGTCAGCTACACGCCTTATTGTGAATAACTCTTATCCTTCATCAAATCAAAACAGTACCGTACAAACACACCGTACAGTATGTGTCGATCGAGACATGAGCTAACCAGGACTGTAGACTTGAACCAGGCTGTAAACATGTTAATCTCTGCTGTAAAAACATGATTTTTAGAATGGGTGTGTATGTGACTTCCTGAGCTTCTGCAGCCAGCCTCTAGTGGACACTCGAGGAACTGCAGGAATTTGCAATTAAGCATTGGCTTCATTTTCCAACACAGGAGGTTGCTGCTTGGTTTAAACATTCAGTTCGTCTTCATACTCACACTAGGCCCAGTTGCCCCATACTATGCTGAAGCATGAAGTCCCCACTGGCCAGACCTATTACGATATTATACTTCATGTCCATTATCCTTCCCCGTGCTTTAGCTCGTGTATGAGCAACTGTACCATGCAGAGGCCCACCTCTTCCATCCGTGCCAGGGCCAAGAAGTGTACTGTCCTCAAGCACAGTACGAAGCACTCACACTAGTCAAACGAACTGGACTTTTGGGGTCAAACACCGGTACAGATTGAATAGTGTGACAATGGGAGCTGACACTCTGATTGGTTAGATTCACATGTTTTAAGGATTTTTTGGGGGCCTTTATTTGTATATGACAGTGGATAGAGAAGGAAATCATGGAGAGAGTGAAGAATGGCACGCAAGAAAGTAGCCGCAGGTCGAAGTTGAACCCGGGCCGAATCTGGCCTCTGTACACTGGGCACAACCCACCCGCTAGGCCATCTTTGACCATGCTGATTATTACCTGGTTCTTAAATTTACATCTCAAATTTAAAAAATCTACTTAGGTTATTCTTAATGACAACCTAACCTCTGTATGGAGATGATGGAGCGACCTTTAGTAGACCAGAGTCCCCCCCCCCTCTCTCTTCCCCCTCTCTCCCTCTCTCCCTCTCTCTCTCTCTCTCTCCCTCTCTCTCTCTCTCTGAGAGGAAACCTGGTGAGCGGAGCAGTTATGGAGATTTAAATCCCTCCTCAGATGTAAATCAGAGACTAATGTCAGTTTTGGCTCGTCGTCTCCTCTCCTGAGTCACAGCTGATGTTCTCCACATCTGTCATCGTCCTCATTTCTCTTTCCTCTCCTTCTTTTTCCAGCCGTGCTGCTCCGCCGCTGACTCCAGGACAGTTAAGGATGACAGCACACGATGACAGATCACCTAAAGGAAGACAACTTATCACAAGCAGATGTAGCCTACCTCCGTCTTTGCAATTATATGTAAAAAATATCAAGAAAGCTGCAGAGTGAGCTTTATATCTTCCAAAAACCCAACAAATAAGCACAAATTGTGACTGAAAATTGTCCAAAGTGTACCTTAAAATCTGAGTAATCCTTTGACTCCATTGCTTTATCTTTGTTTTTTATAGTTTTTTACCATTTCTTTTATGTATTTATGCATTCTTTATTTAAAATCCACTCGTGACACGCCTGCAAAAACTCTGTCATCCATGCCTCCATAGTTCTGCTCTCTTTTGAAAATATGAAGCTCTTTGTAACTTTGTTTTTTCACAAAATGTTATACAAATAAAGTTTTCATTCTGCGTCCTTTATCGATTTAATAACCATTTAATTCCTGTCTGTTTCCTTTTCACTGTTTTTCCTCATAACAGGATATGACAGATATGGAAAGACTGTAGTCTGTCTGACTGACCGGTGTCTCTCTCTCTCTCTCTCTCTCTCTCTCTCTTTCTCTTTCTCTTACACACACACACACACACACACACACACACACACACACACACACAGGTCAGTCAGGCTAACACTGTGATCAGATGTCTACCTTTTCCTTCTAAATGTCGCTTCACATCTGCTCAGTTTTTCCATGAATTAACCTCTCGTCTCTGTGCCGATCTGTATGTGCTTTTTAAATGACAAGATTAGTTTTTTTCACATTTAAGGTGGAAATGATTTTCACAGCTTCTGGACTCTGGGAGGTCAGTTCGATCAGGATATGTTCTTTAACTCCAACATAAAAAACATTTCAAGCACAGCCTATCTCAACCTTCATTATATTCCTAAAATCAGCCACGTCCTGACTCAAGTTGGACGTGGCTTTAAGTTGGATTATTGTAATTCTCTTCTATCAGGGTGCTCAGGTAAGTCTCTAAAGACTCCAAAATGCTGCAGCTCGCCTATTGATTAGAACTAGGAAAAGGGACCACATTACTCTTATATTAGCTTCTCTGCACCAGCTCTCTATAAAATCTAGAACTTAATTTAAAATCCTTCTTCTCACTTACAAAGCTCTAAATGGTCCGGCTCCATCTTATCGTAAGAGCTAATAGTGCCTTACTACCCTTCGAGAACATTATGCTCCCAGAATGCAGCCCTGCTGGTGGTACTTACAGTCTCTAAATGAGAGGTAGAGCCTTCTACCTCCCATAGAGCCCCTAGACACCCTTCCTACTTTTTAGAGCAGGCTTCAAACTTTCCTTTTTGATGAAGTTTATAGTTCAGGCTGCCTTAGGCTTGGACCAGCCCATACTGCTACAAGCTTAGACTATACTGGGGGACATTGCACACTGATCTTCGGTCTCCATTAAGCACTTTACCATATTACCATAAAAATGATGCATGTTTCATACTTTGTCTTGTAAGTTGTGAAACTTTGTATTTTCTGAAAAAAAGTAGAAAAGGAAAGAGTTGTGAACAGCTAATTATTTTTCAAACTTTGTGTAAAACCTTCTGAACACAAACGTGCAGAACACCATGAAGGGTTAAATGAAGTGACAGAGCAGGAGTGTATATTTATCAGACTGTCACGGCCATGACAGGGACAAGAGGGTGGGGGTGGGGATTGAGAATGGAGGGGGCGGTAGGAGGGCATTTGCCCCAACCTGCCCCGACAGCCCCCAGCAGGACCCTGAACCAACACAAGGCTGTCAGCACCTCCAACTGTCCACATCACAGTCAGGACACTGTTGTCAGCACCACACACACACACACACACACACACACACACACACACACACACACACACACACACACACACACACTGACTCACTAAGAGGGGCAGATATCCCTCACACATGTTCACACACACATTAACGCATGCAAGCATCATGGGCTTAATATTTGTTTATTCTGTGTGCAAGTCAGTCACCTTTTCACCCTAACCCAACTAAACACACACACACACACACACACACACACACACACACCAGTCAGTCTGACAAGCTCATGAACCAAGTGTGAAACATCCTTTAACGTTTGTTTACGATGTCACTTCCTGTCTTCTCCTCTGTCCTTATCACAGACTGTCTATACGAAGTGTAGGAAGTCGAATGACAAAAGAAGAGGTGCGGGACGGCTCCTCCCCTTGTGTATAAAAGCTGTTTTAGTCAAGGACTGGAGAAAAGAAGTAGAACATACTCACTGATTATTTGAAAGTCACATTAGTGTTTTTAGAACAGGGTCATTTACATGCGATGTGAAGCTACAAGCTAACTAAAGAGCGCTAACATTAGCATGCTAACACAACAATGCAGGACACAGGCAACTGCAGCTCAAGCAGAGGACACTTTTTAATTTTGTCCGCAGCTTGTGCTAAACTCCTTTGCGCGAACGCGAATGGAGGGGGTTGGAGGTGTGTCTCTGGAGGAGAGCGGACGCTCCAGTATGGAGGAGGCGTGGCCTAACCGCAGTTTGTTTTGGTTTCATGCTGGGGCTAAAGAGCGACATCTACTGAATCGAAAAGTTGCACTTTCTTCCTCTTATAACAAGTCAGGTACGTTAGCTAAAGCAATATTTTAGTATTTTTTTGTTTTCAACCTTGATTAAAAAGTCAGGTAATGTTAAACTGGACTTGATAGAATTGTTAAATGCTAAAAAAAAATCTTTACAAATTAATCTATATCACTCTGTGAACAGCAGTTAAAGTGAAGGAACAAGTCTGGGAGGAAATAATTTTAAAATGACAACATTCAGACTTTCCGAACTAAAAGCTCACAAACACACTGAAGTCGGCAGAAGTCGGAAACTGGGATCATCTGAGGAGTACATGAATGCAGCATAATCCTGCTGCTCTTTTTCTCTGTACGTGAGTCTTTGAGTGATTCTCATCTTTCCATCTGTTCTTTGAAATCACAATAATCATGATGTTGAGCTGTTACCTGATCAGGTGCCTCAGTCTAGACCTGCTCTACAATATTCACCCCCCTTTAATAAACATGTCCTCATTTTTCCGACCCAGTTAAGTCCTTCCTGTGTCCTCGTCCTCCCCTCATACCTGTGTGTGTCCATATTAACATGTGTGTGTGTGTGTGTGTGTGTGTGTGTGTGTGTGTGTGTGTGTGTGCGTGTGTGTGTGTGTGTGTGTGTGTGTGTGTGTGTTCAGTGTGGTCCTGCAGGGACAGCAGACCACAGATGGAGCTGAATAAGGCATGAAGAGTTGGAGCTGCGTCATGGAGGCCTGCTGCCTGAGGTTAGACCAGGTGAGGTCTGATCTCTATGACCCCCCTCAGCAGCTTTAATGATCCTGGCTGCTGCAGCTTCAACTCTCAGACAACTCAGGTTGTGTTTTCATTTTTGTTACCTTTGTGTCTGTATTAACTTTAACCTTTAGCTTTGTGAGGTATAAGATGTTTTGTTAAATTAAAACTGACCGAGTCGTGCTGCCCGCCTCCTCTGGTCACTTGTTGTCTTTAAGCAGGGAGTCTTTTCAATCCAACCAGCACTCTGAAGTGTAGTTTATTAACTGAACCATATACCACTGTTTTCTTTAAATGAACTGTTTGGACTGACAGTAACAAGGGAGAGAATTGAACCACCAGCCTGGTCTGAGTTGTTATGCATCACGGCACACTGGGCAGCAAAATGGCTGCAATGAATGCGGGCAAACTTTCAATTTCATCTGTTCCCGTGCTGTAGGTGATGATGGCACATATCCTTGACTAAGCTTTAGATAGATAATAGCCATGGACTGTAAACATTACCTGTGTTTACCTGTTTGTTTCTGAGTGTTTATCTGTGTGTACCTGTGTGTTTTTATGTGTACCTGTGTGTACCTGTGTGTACTTGTGTACCTGTGTGTACCTGTGTGTACCTGCGCGTGCACATACACACCAGAAACAGCTGACTCTATGAGCTCATGGCGAGGTGCTGACTGAGTTCCTGTGTTACTGTGTAATCGGACTGTTTTTTTTCTGGGTTAAAAGGTTAAACTTGTTCTTCCTTTATTCTCATATCAGCGCCGGACTCTGGACTGTCGTTAACCCTGCGTTTCACAGCTGACCTCGTCTCTGATCACAGAAACAGACGACAGCTCGTTACAGCTCTGAGAGCTCTGTCAGGTGAAATCTCTGTTATATAAGTCAGAGTGTGAGACTCTCAAACAGAAACAGACCGACTGCTGGTTTGAAATTTTCCCTCCTCCACACCGTTGTATATTTGTCACGCTTATCTGCTGTCCCTGCTCTTATCAGCTGGCCTACATACTGAGCTGCACGTCAAGAACAAGGTGTGTGTGTGTGAGTGTGTGTTTGCCTCATGCTGACACACATAAAGCAGTTATTGTAAAAATCTGCTTTACTGCAGAGCAATGAGCATCTCTGTGCGTTGGTGCTGTTTGAATGTATTTAAAGAGGACATATGATCCCCCTTCTCCACCTTTTCAAAAAGTCCCCTGTGGTCTAAATGAAACATCTGTGCTGTGCTTTGATCAAAATATAACATGAATCAAGCACCAGAGGAGGTTTGTGACCCTGTATAAACCAGCTCTCTCAGAACACTCCGTTTTGGTGTGTGTGTCTCTTTAAATGCAATGAGTCACCATCTAAATGTGGATGGCATACAGTAAGCTGAGAGTGCAGCACTAAGCAGAGGATGGCGTTGCAGAGGATGGCGTTGCAGAGGATGGCGTTGCAGAGGATGGCATTGCAGATGGAGCAAACTGATGATCCTGATGAAAGTGGAAACACGTCGGCCTAATAAAGTTAATAAAGTTGATTGTCATACTACAAGTGTAGCTGGAGCTTTTTGACCTTTTCAAGCCTTTCACTCTCCATGTTTCTTGGTAGTTAGTGAAGTTGTGCCAGACAATCTGACTCTTGCTTCTTAAGAAAGAGAAAACTGCTCAGAGCAGGACAACTTTTCGGGCGTGTTTGCACCTGAACATCTTTAGCACAATATGCTTTGTGAATTACACCTCGATAGGGAGAAGATAGCGGGGACAGACACAGACAGACAGGTAGACAGCTGACATATTAAATCATATTAGTCAGAGTTTTGTCTCATAACCCCCCCCAGGCCAGAGATGTTCCTCACGCTGCATTATGGGATACGACTTCTCTGACCACAAACAGACACACTCATTTTTTGAGATTTTATTCCACTCTGCAGGGGGGTTAGGGTTAGGTTGGGGGGGGGGGGGAGTACAGTAAAAGGATGGGCAGGAAATATGGACAAAGAATTTTATAACATCTCACTCTCATATCTGCACATATTTCTGGGCTTTCTGTGTCACATACAGAGACTCTGAAGTGTTGTAGTTTAACTTCCTCTCTTACATGAAGGCGTATCTGCAGTCTAAAAGTTTTCTAGAATTTCATTTTGTATCAATAAAGTTCTATCTTATCGTGCCATGTCGTGTCTTGTCGTCCTCGTATTGTAACGCTGGGTATACATTCTTGATATGTGTTTAATTGAGGGAGGTGTCCCCCATAATTGGTAGTAGCTGAAAGTAGTTCCGGGGTGGATGAGGGGGTTAAGTGACATCGAGCTGTTGGAGAGAGAAGGAGGACGTTTTCCCACAGGCCAGTTAGTCAGCGAGCTAGCCACCCTGTTTGTTGTTTTACTGATGATACCTCAACTTCAGGTTAGACGTTGCTTCCTGCAAGGGAATACATCTGGGCTCAGTTGAGCTGTCAAATGTACCTCGCCTCCTCTCCGTTCTTCCATATCTGTCTAGCAACAACGCTACATACAGTATGTCGAGGGTGTCGTTGTGTTTATAACGATGAGCGTAAAAAGGTGAACTGCACAGTTTTTTCTAAAGTTCATGGATGCTGCCAGTGCAAAAAAAAAAGACAAAAAAAGAAAAAGGTTTGTAGACAGGCTCTTGATCAGCATTGAAAGGACATGAACTGACAAATTAGCCAAAATTTTAATAGAACAACAAAACAGTGCTCTGAGATTCTATGTAAGCTAGCTTGAGCTAATGTGTGTTTAGTGTGTCTGTGTGTGGGGTGAGTACACACTGACTAAAGTGACATTTTGGTTTGATCTTTTTAGTCTTGTCTCGTCAGTGTGCAGAGGATACCAGAGGATGTTTTAAACCATTTAGCAGACAGATCAATCTGCAGAGAGGACCCTCCTCCCTCTGTCACGTGCGGACATGAACGATCCGTGTAGAAATCAGAGTCTGAGTCAGAGAGCGAGTTCATCTGGAGGATAGATACCACACACAAACGGCCCCAAACACAACAGTCCTTCTCAGTTTCACTCTGATCTGAATAATTGTTCCAGAAAAATCCTTCCAGAGCCTTCTGAGAAGAGATAAACACATTTCTCCTCTCAGCAGAGCTGCAGAAACACGATGGGCGAGTTTCCTAATAGTCTGCTATGAGTCAGTGCTGAGAGGGTTAAATCATACTGTCTGTCCCTGCATAGTTTCACATGCAAATCTACCTCATGCAAATGTGGCACAGATGAATGTGGAGGCCTCGTGTGTCTGATCTGTAAAGTTGGGTGTAAACTGAACGATTTCAGGCTGACTGTCGACCGAGTCATATGACAGATTTTAAAGTCTGAATTGAAGCTTAAGTCTGATATTTTGGTTGTACGACTGCACACACTCACATCAACAGATCAGAGGCTTGAGCCAAAACCACGACTTCTGTTCTTCTTTTTTTTACCGTTTGTGTCCGAACAAATTGACATCCAAGATCACCATGGTAACAGCTGGGAATTGTAGATGATGGTATACTGTACACTGGGTTTAGGTTTATAAAGGAAAAGGTTGTTGATTTTAAGGAAAGGACTGTGTTTTCTCATCTCTGTCTGAGTTGTTTAATTCAGTCTTTTCTGCTCCTGACAGTCAAATTAAAACAAACTCAGCATCTCGGCCTCCTTCTCTCTCATTGGCTGTTGTGGAATTCTAATGTAATCATTCGTTTTTGAGATCCTGAAAATCAAGAGACTGAAACCAGATTTTATCTTGGATAGTCATGAGGAATTAATCGAAGTCTGAATACAGTCTGAGCCCACTGCCATGTAATCACACTGACCCCTGAGATTGAATTATGCATTTTATGTAACACGCACACACACAAAGATTCTTTCTTCCATTTCCTGTGCAAAATGAATGACACACAAATACACAAACACACACACACACAGAGTAAATGAGACACACACAGTTTATGAGACAATAACACACAAGGGAAGGAGGGAGGAGCCAAGGACACTAGAGGTGGTGTGATGTTTCTTATTGGACGTGTGTGTGTGTGTGTGTGTGTGTGTGTGTGTGTGTGTGTGTGTGTGTGTGTGTGTGTGTGTGTGTGTGTGTGTGTGTGTGTGTTTGTGTTTGTGTGTGTGTGTGTGTGCGCACAGATCATGTGGTTGTGTTTTTATATGCAGTGATCCGGTCATATGATTGTTAACACCTTAAGACCACACATTACCTGAGACACACACACACATGTATTTCTCACTTAAGCTGCAGGAACTGGAAGGACGAGCAAGGTGTGCGCAAGCACTTAGTAACCAAATCTAAACCGTTTTTATTCAAGACTACAGGAGCTCCCACCTGTCACTCAAAGAGTCCACGCCCCCTATTTCTACATCACAGGTGAGTTGTATAAACATTCAGCTCGTACAGTTGAAGAGAGAAATGAACTCTAGAGACACAAACTGTTTTTGTACCAGGATGTAAACATGTTTATTTTAACATGGAGCTCTATGGGGACTGACTCACTGCAGGAGACAGACTCTAGTGGACACTGGAGGAACTGCAGCTGTAAAGTTGAACATTTTAACATGGGGCTCTATGGGGACAGACTGTCCTTTTCTGGACCGGCTGGACTGTCCTGGTTACTGTGACTCCGCCCACCTGGTTTTCAAAAACACGTTTAAACAAACACTGAGCTCTATGCAAATAAAGCCTGACCCACTTCCACACTGCACCGTCATGTGTGTGACAAAGTCTTTGCCTGTGTCATGCATGACTGTGTTTCACAGCACCCCTATGTTCCCTGAGGAAATGAACCGGCTTACATTGTGTGTGTGTGTTGGTGGATGTTTGTGTGTGTGTGTATGTGTGTGTGTGTGTGTGTGTGTGTGTGTGTGTGTGTGTGTGTGTGTGTGTGAAGATCAAAATCATGTGCAGATCACAAAGGACATTTGATGGCTTTCAAGAAAATCTATAAATGTTCTGTGTATAGGATGTGTGCGTGTGCATGTGTGTACATGTGTGTGTGTGTGTGTGTGTGTTTGGGCTTGGATGTGTGCGTTCGTGTGTTTGTGTGTGTATGTGTGTGTGTAGACTGAGGTAAACTAATTAGCATGTGCTGCGATCAGCTGTGGGCCATGAGGCCTGCAGGGAGAATTCCTCTGTGGTCAGCCGACCCTGGTTGTTCTGTCTATCTCTGACTCTCCTTCTGAGACACACACACACACACACACACACACACACACACACACACACACACACAGTGAACTCAGTCACCCCTCTCATGCCACTCACTCATGTTCGCGTAAGGAATCATGCAGACAGACTCAGGCTGTCATTACAGCAGTCAGTCTGACTGTGAGGCTCAGTTTAGTTTCTGTGAGAGTTTTCATTTGGAGGCCTGACGGAGCATTCAGATGAAATCTAAGACCTGAATGATGAGTAACTGTGAAGGTCTCTCTCTAACCGTTTTCACACATGCACTCCTGAACATTTATAAAACAATGTCAGACACACTGCCCCTGAAGCTTTCCTGAGGGGGTTGTTCATACGTGTCTCTCAGTCACAAAGGGAGAATATCACCCGCCCTATGCAGGCTGCCGGTTCAAGGCACCATATTTACCGCCATTGAAGCTTGTAACAGAGGGGCGGTGTGAGTGTGTGCATGACTGAGTGTGTGTGCTTCTGCAGCACTGTTACACGATATGAATGTACAAACGCTGGAACATCATAATGACGCAGTTGTAGAATCAATATGAAGGTGCGAAGACGTAATGATGGTGGAGCTTCGTTGCAGTGCTGTTGGGGAATTGCCCTCCTAAAAGGACTACTGTCAGACGGAGGGGGGGGGGGGGTCACAGGAAGCATGACATGGCGGGCCCTCTGTGATTTTTTTTGTTAAATGCGTCAGACAAGCACTCGACTCGACCTTGAAGCATCATAATGACTTAATTATAAAGTAAACTAATTATTAGAGATCGTCGTCTCGGCTCTGTTCTCATCACTTCTATCCAGCAGAATCGTTCTACATGCAGACAGTCGAGGAGTGATGAGGTGGTATTGTAAACAGTTACCTGGAGCCTGCAGGTGGATGCTGGGAGGAGGTGGCGGGAAGTTGTGGCAATGACAGAGCAGAGGGAGCCACGGGTAAATGTTGCAGCTGAAACAGACGGGGGGACAGGAGATCGTGTCTGGCATGTAAACAGAGCAGCTCCTGTTGATGCCTGAACTAGTTCACTCGAGACTTTTGTAGCAGGAACACAACAGCCAATGAGAACAAAGAGCCGCTGACTTTGTCGCCATGCAAAGGTAAACATTGTCGCTCTGAAGCATGTCTAAGGCGGTATGAGTATGTTTGTATTAAACTTGTGTTTGCAACCCTCCATAGTTAATCTGAAGGCTCAGTATACCTTTAATACAGTGTGTGTGTGTGTGTGTGTGTGTGTGTGTGTGTGTGTGTGTGTGTGTGTGTGTGTGTGTTTATGTTGACGTTACCTCACATAGATCATGTGTCTGATCTTCAGCTCTCCTGAGGGAAGAGCAAATATATCTGTGTGCTTATGAAGAGGACTGCTGTGTCAGCTTACACCTAGTTCAAGTTCAAGCATGAAGACCTGAAGGATACAGCTACACACACACACACACACACACAC
This sequence comes from Labrus mixtus, assembly GCF_963584025.1. Lineage (NCBI taxonomy): Eukaryota > Metazoa > Chordata > Actinopteri > Labriformes > Labridae > Labrus > Labrus mixtus. The sequence continues at coordinate 25,059,793 of NC_083617.1, forward strand.
ACACACACACACACACACACACATGCACTCTTTTCTATTTCCAGTAAAGCAGGCTGTCAGGCTGACGGGACGACAGATTAGCAGCTGTTGCGTTAAAAACACAGAGACTGCTGCAGTGTGGCTAAACACTAGCATGAAGGAATCCAGGCAAACACCCACTGACCCCCATGACCCCTGACACACACACACACACACACACACACACACACACACACACACACACACACACACACACACCAGGCCTCTTACCCACCTGCTGGGAGTGACTGTTTGTCACCTCAGTGACCCTAAACCTGCTCCAGGCTTCAGTTCCATCTCTGACCCTCACAGCTCAACTCTTTTCTCTTTCTTAAAGGTTTAAAATGCCACCTTTAGGGGCGCCAGTACCCTAGTGGTTAGTGCGTGCGCTACATGTACAGATCCTATAGCCCTTTCCGTTCCAATCTGACCTGTGGCTCCTTTCTCACGTCATTACCCACTCTCTCTCTCTCTCCGATACCAGACTCTATCCACTCTTAATGAATGCATAAAAGGCAAAAATATAACCTAAAAAATAAAAAATAAGCAAAAATACAGGACATATCATACATTTGGAAAAGAGCGCTGGGGACTTCAACAGTGCCTCTCTGAAAAGTTGAAAGATCTTCCACTTGAGCGCTCGGAGCAGCTGTTGAATTATTTTCTTGGTGATGCTCCCATCAAGGCAGCAATTCATTGCCATCTTTTTTTATGAAGATAGGAGTCACAGCCTGTTAACAACAGCTGGTCACCTTAATCTCAAAGGTCATTTATAAAAAGGATTACATTTAAACTCTCTTCTTCTTCTTCTTCTTCTTCTTCTTCTTCTTCTTCTTCTTCTTCTTCTTCTGTGTCTCGTCCTGTAATGGCGGGGGTGGAGGCTGAGGCGAGCGCTCCACAGCCGGAGGAAAACCACTCAAAGAAAACACACGTTCTCTCCCCGTCACAGACAAAACACTCAACCGAAGACAAACAAAAATAGTCCTTAAGCATGTGGCCTGCAAAATACACACACACACACACACACACACACACACACACACTGCACAAAAATACAAGTTAGGGGGCGTTATAGTTCGCCCCTTGTACAGTCCTCAAAGCGGGCTGAAGGGACATAGGGCTGAGGGGAAATAGGGTTGAGGGGGCATAGGGCTGAGGGAACAAGGTGCTGAGGGAACATAGCGCTAAAGGAAAATAGGGTTGAGGAAACATAGGGATAAGGGAACATAGGGTTGAGGGAACAAAGTGCTAAGTTACATAGGGTTGAGGGGGCATAGGGCTGAGGGAACAAGGTGCTGAGGGTACATGGGGCTGAGGTAACACAGGGTTCAGGGAACTTAGGGTTAAGGGGGCATAGGGCTGAGGGAACAAAGTGCTGTAGGAACATAGGGCTGAGGGAACATATGGCTCAGGGAACATAGGGGAGAGGAAACATAGGGTTGAGGGAACATAGGACTGAGGGAACAAAGTGCTGAGGGAACATAGGGATAAGGAAACATAGGACTCAGGAAACATAGGGCTGAGGAAACATAGGGTTGAGGGAACATAGGGTTGAGGGAACATAGGGCTGAGGATACATAGGGCTGAGGATACATAGGGCAGAGGAAACATAGTGTTGAGGGAGATACGCTCCAACGTCCTCTAGTGGATTTATTCCTTGACGTCCATCTAAATGTAAAAGAGGCGTGTATGAGTGTATGAGTGTATGAGTAGTGATGGTAATGTCATCTTAGAGTAAGCATTAACAAGGCTTACAGATGAACCTGACGTCTCCATGGCAACCAATCAATAAAACAACTTAAGTTACAAACAAACTAGTTTGCTTGTTGGCTTGAGAGTAGATTTACACCATAACTTCTGAGCCGACTCACACAGAGAGTAGATCATAGAGCTGTTATTGTCTGTGCTGACAGAAGCAGAAGCAGAGCGGGGAACATGAGAGTAAACACATGCTCACCTGACCGCTGATCCTCTGATAAACTCTGAATGGACGCCGTGTTGAGTTCGCAGAAACACGCTGTGACGTGACGGCTGTGTGAACCAGCATGTGATTCATTGAGACAGATTTATTTCCCATGATGCCCCGGTGAAAAAAAACAGCAGCCTGCCTCCATAATCGATTGACCTCAGGAGCCTGACTCTATGGTACCTCCGAGACATTCATTCAGAGTGAGAGTGTGACGCCGGGGTCGGCTCAGGTCTGACAGCTGTCACACTTCAAACACATTAAGGTAAGGTAAACCTTTATTTATCACACAGCGGGGACATTTTCAGTGTTCAACAGCAGCTGAGGATGAAGAGGGTTGTCATGGTACAGATAAAAAGAAAACACATAAAAGAGTTTAGTGTTAGCTGCACAAAACATGAAAGAAGAGATTCAGTAGAGATTTGACTTTTAACAGGAAAGACTTTTAGTTGAAATCTGACGTTGATCATTAAATAATGGTACTAATAATTCTTATTCAGAATACAGAGCAAAGCAGAAAGAAAGACATTAACAGGAAATGGTTTAAGCTGGTCACCCTGAAAGCTGTTTTCCAAACATGACCTCCTGAAAACTTCGAGAAGATTTTCTGGCAGGGAAAAATTCTGCTGTTTGCGTTCACACATGCAGCTCACCCCGAAAATTTCAGGAAGTCTGGGTGGTTTGTGCAGGTGTGAAAACACCAAATGACCGCTGTGTTGAAAACAGTGAGCAGTAAACGCAGTCTGATCTCTCAGGCCTGATCAGAGTCGGGTGAACCTTCAGCTGCAGAAACAAACTGATAACAGGTATGACTCCGACCCCTCCACCTCATGGGGTCCTGCCCCTGTGCAGCTCAGGTGGGGGTGGGGTGATGGAGGGGTGTCAGAGGTGAACTTTGAGGTCAAACTGATGGGTGCGCTACCCCTCGACACACACACACACACACACACACACACACAGACAGGGCAGAGACAGGAGGTGTGTGTCTGACGCGACTGACAGATGTTGCTTTTCTACTTCCAGCTGTTCCTTACCTGCCTCCTCAGGTGAGTCTGCCGCTGTTTGGCGCTAATGACACACAAACACATGCTCGCACACACTCATTTACACACTCACTACCACAGTTATCACATCAGCAATCTGTGACTCACCAGATTTATGTGCACTAACACAGCAGTATTTCAGCCAGTGAGTGAGAGCGTGTGTGTGTGTGTGTGTGTGTGTGTGTGTGTGTGTATGTGGGGGGGGGGGTGGGATGTGTTTACCATTTGGAGGAATGTACAGTATTTGGTGATGTGAAGCACAGCCCTCAGTCATACAAACACTCCGAGTTTTATTGGAAGGACCTGAGATTCCTCCTCGTGCTCCCAGGGGCAGCGAGAGGAATGTAAACGTTTTAACATGCTGTCTCTCTGCAGGAGATCTATTCCTACTGTGTGTGTGTGTGTGTGTGTCTGTGTGTGTGTGTGTGTGAGTGTGTGTGTGTGTGTGTGTGTGTGTGTGTGTGTGTGTGTGTGTGTGTGTGTGTGTGTTTGTTTGTTTGCCTGGTTGTCCTTAACAGCGCGGTCTCACTGGCCATCCGTACCGTGCCCAAGCACGCGTCAACACTAAAGTCCAGTTCGTTTGACCAGTGTGACCGCTTCGTATCGTGCTCAGGCACGGTACACTTCCTTGGCTTTGGCACACTTCGGAGAGGTGTGCTTCAGCACGGTACATTTCATGCATGAGCACAAGCACGCGAGTACACAACGCTGACAGCCTTCATTATGGAGAAATCCAGAGTTTCATGGCTGTATCTGATTAACATGACTCAATATAAGACACAAAGTAGCTGTCATGTTCTCTGTTAGGGGTCTCTTTTTCTCTCTCTCTCTCTCTCTCTCGTCCGCCTGTTTGTAAACTGAGCACGCTTCATAATAACATAAAGTGTGCATGTGTTGTATTACGACGTTATGTACAAGAGGTAACCATGCTTTTAGGCACGGACGGTTAGTCCTGGCCAGTGTGACCGCGGGCCGTGCCGGCCAGCATGGGTATGGCACAGCAGGCTTCGTGCTTGAGTACAGCACGGTAAAGACCAGTGTGACCGCGCCCTAATACAACTTTTGTCCCACTGAGTCCTCTCATGAGCCCTGACAAAGAGAAACTCTTATGAAATGTGAGGTTGTTTGAAGTCTTATCATGTACTACAGGCGATATCTGTATCTGCCCTTTATGTTTACTTCTGTAAACCTGGACCCTGTTCTCGTACAAATCTCCAGTTCTTCAGGGCTTCCAGACTGTATTTCCGCAAAAGTGTCGTAACTAAGCTCAGCTGTCATCACGTCTTTGTACATTCATATTGATTCTGAGAGAGCGTAATGTTGGTTTCTCAGTCTGTGAATTTACATCTTGTATCGAGGATGCATAAGCACAGCACATCGAGTGCTTCACATACACACACAGTCAGACATGCACACACACACACACACACACACACACACACACACACAGTGCTGGCTCAGCTGAAACCGTCTAACCTCTGTAAAGTCTCTATTAATACTTTTATTAATAGCACAGCTGTGTAGACAGTGAGTCAGTTTAAGTACCTGTGCACAATACTAGATGAAAAACTGACCTTTGATGCTAACACGCTTGCTGTGAAAAAAGCCAATCAGAGGCGGTTCTTCTTGAGAAAGCTGAGGACTTTAAATGTTGACAAATCTGTTTAAAAAATATTTCACTCATCTTTTATTGAGTCCATTTTAACTTTGATCTGTTGGTTTGGTAACCTCAGCATTGTTAACAAAAAAACTGGGAGGGCTGGGACTTATATTTAAACTTTTCTGAAAGATTGTTGGCGTTGACTTGAATGTATTTCTCACTTCGTCCGCCCATCACGGCTCCGCAACATTCAGATTGTAGATGTCACAGGGGACGCACTGTCGGGTCCGCTTCTGCACATCGGAGAACAACACAGAGAACATGACGGCTACTTTACTGACCTTGTATCTTATTCTGAGTCATGTTAGTCAGATACAGACAGAACACACAGGATTTCTCCAGAATGAAGGCTGTCCACGTTGTGTACCCGTGCATGAACTGTACCGTAGCACACCTCTTCAGAGCGTGCCAGGGCCGAGGAAGTGTACCGAGCTTGAGCACAGATCAGAGCACTCTCACTGGTCAAACAAACTGGATTTTAGGGGTGAAGCGTGCTTGGGCCCGGTATGGATTGACTAGTGTTAGTGTGCCCTAAATTGGATATTCAACAGACGCTCTCGCTGGAGGCAGTGATGTTTTCTCACTCGGCTTTGGTCGGACTAACTCAATAAATCTGTATTCTGAGTGTCAAACACAAGAACTCTTAGTGGACACACTTTTATCAATCAAGGATTATGTTGCAGCCATGACAGCCTGCTTTACTGCTGCACGGCACACAATCCCAAAACTTCTGAGTCATTCAGACCTGGAACTATGTAAAACAGAGTCAGGGTTTAAAAGAACCAGAATGACCTCATGCTGTTTGTGTTTCTGCCATCTCTTGCATCAGTTTGTATCGCTCTCAGGTCACAGGAGTGCTCCGTGTACACTTCATCATGTGAACAGTTTTCTGTTTGCAGAGTGAAGCCTCATGGCATCAGTGAGTCAATAACCAGAGTACAGCGTGTCTGTGTGCTTTTAAGTGTGTGAGGCTCTAATGAACCTGTGCAGAGCAGCGACGTGGCCACCTGTGTCCCTCATCATGTTACATACGTGCATGTGAGCACACGCACACACACAGTAATCTCTATGTGAGGATCTGGGTCAGTGTTGTAAGCAGGAGAGCAGGAGGTCAGGAGGGTGGTTTGATACGGGGAGGAGAGACGCGGCTGGTATCTGGATTACTGCCGCACATGTTTAAAACGTTTTCTGTGGTTTTCTTCTTCTGCGTTCTTTGATGGTTACCTGGTTGTTTTGAACTCAAAGTGGTATCTGGTTGTAGATGATACTTGTCCTCACTTACCATCGCCATAAGTTTTGATTCATGGAGTTTTTTGGCATCGTTATCTTTCATCTAAAGAGGCTGATGGCAGATTTTTCTTGCAGCTGTGATTGATCCAGTGATCTCTTCATATAGCTGATATACTTTAATTGTTAATTCCTGGAAAATATCCATGGAGAAGTAAATCTTTCCCTCAGGATTAGAGAACAAGAAAACCCTTTGGCACAATATTTAACGAGGACATGGCACTAAAACTCATCGTGGATGAAATGACGGTGAAGTTCAGCCCAACAGGAGAGACTATTCATTTTCTGTAAGAAACCAGAGATTCCCTTTAAGCAATAACCTTTGTAAACATTTTGAAAGATAAAGCAGCATGATGATTCAATCAGGAATTTCCAGTTACATAAGTGGAGATAAAACTGAAATGCAGACGAGGTGATGCTCAAATCTGCAAACGTATCGAATCCAGCCTGCACTCTTAGAAATTCTCCTGTTAAAAAACGGTAAACAACAGTTTTCTACCATTTTTGTAAATACAGCAAAAAGCTGTTATTTTAAACCTTAACAGGAAAATACTGCTGAAAGGATTAACTGTTTAATACTGTTTATTTACACTTCTTCACAATAGGTATATTTGCAGATTTTTACTGTGAATTGTAAATACTACACCTAGCTATAGATTAATTTCCTTCTATCAAAATGGACACAATATATTTATTTTCTAAACCTAGTGATTTGATTAATTAATCCTTGCATGTCATGCTATAAACACCATGTTTTAAAATAACAAATAAACAGGGCCTTTAAAATTGCAACTTAAAATGTTAAGACAAATAATAAAACTTCAAATTGTCTTCTCAAACCACATCTGTCTTTATTGAAACTTTGACAAAAACAAAGACAATACACTTTAAGAACATGAAGGTTAAATAGGCACAAATATTTACATTAAGACATTTAGTAAAGGCCATTTCCAATGTATATAAAGTGCATAAAAGAGTTTTGGGAGATACATTTTAAACAGAGAAGTGAAAACAATTAAGTTATAGTTTCAAAACTGAATGAACAACCTGTCCTCTGAGGGAAACTGGGTCCCTGGACCTGCACCTCCCTCTGATTTCTCCTTCCAGACTGAAACTGCCACAAGGATTCTGTAAAGGGAAAAAACAACATTAGAACAAAAGCAGCTCCAGCTGAACAATGAACATTATCATATGGACAATCATTTCTAAATATTCTCCATATATATGTACATGAATTCAGGATGAATAGCAGCAGCTTTATGTGTTAAAATAGTAAAAAAAAAAAAAAAAAAAACATGCTTCAGGCCCATTCTGGCAGTCTCACTAAAGTTTCCTTTTATACATTTTCAAATACTGTATATTATACTATTTATACTATGGCCATATTGCCTAGTAGGCCCAGCTAATCATCATTTCTAATTCAATATTTAATCAATAGTCAGTGTCAGTTGAAGCTGAAACAAAGAAAAGGTGTCTGTTTATGTTAGCTAACCTTACCATTCTAGTACAACCAGGCAAGCAAGTCAAGTTCATTATAGCCCACTTAGTTAACCACATTACGAAAAAGAAAATGTTTATTTTTTTTCCCATTTAGCAACTGTTAAGATCTGTATTTCAAGCTAATGTTAGCTGGCAAAGAATTCACACACTGTGTTAGTGTCTGCCTGCAGTGTTTCTGTGTAATTTCCAAATCTAGCTAATGTTATTCTTACAAATGACTTCAAACTTAGTAAGTGATGGTTTTTGCCTATTCTAACTACCAAAGCAGGAAGGCACTCACCTCTTAATTGTCAGGATGGAGATGGATGACAATCTGACAAAGCCAACTCCACTGTCCTTTCAACCATGTGGTCTCAACTTATTTTTCCCAAAATGCATTACAAAAACTACGGTAAATTACTGTTTTGTTTCCTTCAAGCAATAATACAGTAAAATATTGTTATAAACTGTTGTAATACAGTAATATCCTGTATTTAAACATAACAGGATCATACTGTTGAAGTTTCCTTGTAAATCTTCAGCAATTTCTTAGAGTGTGGGGCTCCTTTCCCGCATGTCATTCCCCACTCTCTCTCTCTCTCTCTCTCTCCATACTTTCCGACTCTATCCGCTGTCCTATCTCTCCATTAAAGGCACAAAAAGCCCCCCCCAAAAAAAATCTTTAAAAAATAAAAAACAGGCACCGAATGAGTAACAAATCATCCACAGAAAGTCAAAAGCAACATGTTGTTTGCATGTGTTTCTCTTCACCTGTGATGTACAGCTGCTCATGCTTCAGAAACCAATCCAGTTCATTTGATTTATTTTGAGAGGCTGAAATAGCTGAAGTTGCTGTTTTGGTGCACTCTAAGGCGTTTAAAATAGCATGTGTGATTGAGAAACTCAGGAAGGTTTCGGGGGCAGCCTGCCTGGAAATTTCCACAAATAATCAGGAGTGCATGTGTGAAAACTATCTGAATCATGAAATAAGTTTAACATGAACTCTGACACTTACTGTGGCCGTTAACTCAGTTTGCTCCTTTTCAGCTTGACTTTCTTTCTCTCACACAAAGTCTTCTGATTTCTCGTCCCTATGGCTCTGACAGCTCTCCTCTCCTCTCCTCTCCTCTCCTCTCCTCTCTTCTCCTCTCCTCTCTTCAATCCACTCCTCTCCTGGAAAGACGTTTACAAGAGAGAGAAATATCCCGTTCGTTAAGTTTCACCTCAGTGCTGGAAACTCCATCTCTGAATATTAATTGAATTGCCAACATGTTTGATTTACTGCAGAGCCCAGAGAGAGGCTGTAACCCTCTGACTGCTAATGAATGACTTCATACATTCATGCAGGAACGTAAAAAAAAACAAAAAAAACCCAACCTCAGATGACTTTTATTCATTAACAGTTTATCTAACGCTCCTCCGATAAACAGCAGAGGGAGGAAATAAATCGGAGGTGTTGGTGCAGAGAAGCAGCAGAGAAGCTGCACACGATGACAGCTTCAATAAAAAAAAGTCAGCAGAGAGAACTTAAACCTTTTATTTCCTGTGGAGAGCTGCAGTCCTCTGGGATCTCTGTGTGCATGTGAGGTGAGGAGGGTTTTAACGTACAGTGGCTAGGAAGTGCAAAACACTTTTACCGGTCCAGAAAACAAATGTACAAATGACAGAATCTTGCCTGAATTGGAATATGCCGAAAGTGACCTGGGGGTCATTTGGGCGGTCTCTTTCAGCATTTGGTACATTCACTTTCTGCAAAGTTTCTGCCACTTGTGAATTTGTCTCAAGCTTTGTAAAAGTGTTTTACACTTTGTAACTTTTTTTTGAGCATCCCAGCCACCGTAGAAACACATCAGTGTTCTTCAAATCTTATGTTTGCAACACAAATAGCAGACCCATACTGCAGATGATATGAGGTCAGAGGACCGGTGTGTGAGGGTATTGTGGTGCACGGGAGACAGTTGAACTTGTAACCATTCATTGTCAACAGTGAGATCAACAGAGACAGAGTCTGAAAAAGAAACTGGAGGAAGATCAACAGATCATCACAGCAAGCTGGAGCTAAAAGAACTGCTTCAGCTGAATTCAGGGCATGTGCATGGGGCATGTGCTCTTCATTTAGACTTTTGAATGGGCCCTTGCACCTTAGTGCACGCCCAGTGCATCTGGGTTGTGGCACAGCTGCTGCAGTGATGTCTGCATGACACACAGAATTGTTGAAAACAAGGAGAGGGAGTTAACCCAGCTGTGAGAGAGTCCAGGTGATGCTGTGAACACAGAGACGACACGATTAGGTTTCTCACATATCTGTTTTTTCCAACATGAAAAAACTAAAATCGGATCATGTGCTCAAACTCTTCTGAGGAAAAAAAAAGATGCAAAATGTTCTTCTTCAGGAGAGCTAAGCTAACATGCTAACTCGAGTAGGAGAGAGAGAGAGTGGGAGCGGAGGGTCCAGTGTAAGGAGAGGAAATGCCCTCTTTAACTTAATGCAGCTTATGTTGTAATTCCTGATCTCATAACTGAGAGGAAAACATTGTTCACTGTTGTTGACTTTGTCTGATGAGACGCTTGTGACTCTGCAGGCCTCGCTTTGGCTAAACCGGTTAAGGAGTTTCCAAAACACTCTCTGTTGGTAATGACCGTTACGTAAGCTCCGGCCCGAGTAAATAACCAATGTATTGTGCGGTAGTGACACACAGGAATCAGAGAGGCAGATTGTGATTTGGGTCAAGCGGTTTGAACCCTGCAGGCCTAATGACTCACCAGACATCCTTTTTATCATCAGTTAGCAGAACATGCTGCGCTTGAACCCGCTCATCAGGCTGCTCTTATTCCTGGTTTGATGTTGAATTCAGTTTCCAGAACTTTCTGTTTTTTAAGTGAAAAGTTTCTGCAGCAGGGGAAAAATCGTTCCTGTTTTTTTTGTTTCAGTTCAGCGTCTCAGACGGAGGTAGACTTCATTCAATTCATGAATGATTGCAAAAGAAAGAAAATCTCTGTCTCTTCCCTTCAGGACACGTTTTGATCTCATGAGTAACATTCAGAGTGTGTGTGTGTGTGTGTGTGTGTGTGTGTGTGTGTGTGTGTGTGTGTGTGTGTGTGTGTGTGCGTGTGTGCGTGTGTGTGTGTGCATGTGTGTGTGTGTGTGTGTGCGCTCAGGGTGATTTGAGGCCGTTCTGACTGTATGTTTACAAGGTGACTCAACTTCTTAAATAAGAGATTATTCAGGTTAGCTACGGTAACAACAGAGGAGTGTGTGTGTGTGTGTGTGTGTGTGTGTGTGCGTGTGTCCAACTCAAATAAACTCTACATGAATAAATGCAAGGCTGGTTATGACTCATCTTTTGAATTCCTTTATTGTGTGAGTGAAATCAACCGTTGAGAAATCTGACTGTTGCCGGGTAAACTTGCAGAAAAGTGTTTGCACGGCGCTGAAGGACAAAAAAAAAAAAAAAATCCTGAATGGTTGCAAACGAGCACGGGTTTAAGAGTGATCATTCAAATAAACACGAGTGTGTTTATAAAATGAATTCAATCTTTATTTACAGTAAACTGAGGTGTGTGTGTGTGTGTGTGTGTGTGTGTGTGTGTGTGTGTGCAGAGTCCTAGATGCAGGACACACACACAGAGTCTCCAGAGTGTGCAGGAGGTGTTTTCTTGCTCCCCGATGGTGTTTGGGTAAGCAAGTACACACATTTATAGGCTTTGCTCAATGTGTGTGTGTGTTCAGTGTGTATGTGTGTGTGTGTGTGCCGCTTTATGAATGAGTGTCCTGAGCGTGCAGGATAAAGGTGGTCTGTGCAGCTCTGCTCAGCTGACCCTTAAAGGAGGCATTGATGAGGCACCGACCGGCTGCAGGATCTGCGTCCGCCTGCAGCTCACCGGCAGGGAACGGACTGAGGGATGGCCGGAGCTGGTGGGAGGGGGGAGGGAGGGAGGGAGGGGGAGGTGGTGTACTGAAGGGGGTTGTAAGCAGCTCTGAGATCTGTACTGTAAAGCTCTAACAGAGAGTTTGTGAACATTGCAGCGGCTGCCAAACATCCGTCTGCGCACAAACACAACTGAGACCTCCGGTGCGAGAGGCCACCGAGTCTGCAGCTCCTGTTCATGCAAACACGTACACACACTATCACACACATGCACACACATGCACACATACTGTATGTCATGTACAGACATGCAAGAGCATACACACACTACCACACATTTACAGACGTGCACACACACTCATACATTATGCACACACATGCTCACACATGGACACAGGTTGTAAAGGTTGACTGCTTTGTCCGGACATAAAAAGTATTTTTGCACTCTTTATGTGGTATATCATGTAGGTCTGTTTAAAGCAAAATTACAAATTGAAACACAATACAAATATTGCAAAAACATTTCTGTAGCGCAGTTACCACCAACTCTCAATGGAAAGTACATTTTTCACTCTATCTGCACCTGGCTGTTAGCGCCGCTGTTTGTAAATTAGAAATAAGAAAGGGGCCAATTTCCCCTGAACGACTGCACACGGGTTCATTTAAATACTTACAAACGGCACTGGAGTACAGAGTTGTTTCTCTTTGCTTTACTGCGCAGTAAGAACAACATTTAATCCTTTGCGTGTGTTTTGAGTAATTATGCATTTGCAGCAGTTTAGCAATTGCAAAAGCGACGCAATCCTTTAATGAATCAGGCCGTGAAATCTCTTTCTGAACTCTCATTGAAGAAAATACATCTTTAACCTTCATCACAGCAGAGTACGATGAAACTCTGCACCCGAAGAAGAACAGACGTGTGCGTTTGTTTGGATATGAAACGAGGCGTTCTAATGAGCTGAGTGGAAAAAAACACTGGATCGCATTAAAAGAAAAATAGAAAGATCATTAGAGAACACACAAACACTCATTTCCTCCGGCTGGTCTGCAGATTGTATCAACACATGGCTTTGTTTGAAAAGCCAAAGATATGAAATATGGACGTGAGTGAGAGCACTGCAACGGGGACGAGGAGATCTAACTAACACACACACACACACACACACACACACACACACACACACACACACACAAACACACACACACACACACACACACACACACACACGCACGTGCTGTGACACAGTTCACCTTTGACCTCTACATACCTCCTTTTTATTATTACGGATGTACTAATGGATATTCTTAATGTATGCACCCTGCGTTATGGAAACCAAATGTTGCTTAACATCAACACGCTGAAGGACTGAAGAAACTAAAGATAAACATCTGAAGGTTCAGTGTGACGTGAGGTTGTGTGAGCAGATCATATTCAAGCTTTTGGAACAGAGGAGAATGTGTAGACATGCGAGCAGCTCTTTGGCGCTGAGTTAGGGTGCAGCTAACAACTTTTATTTTTACCATGTTTACAATCTTAGTCCTGTTAATTAGCATGCTAACATCTTTGAAAAACAAACACACAGCTGGGCCTGATGAGAGCGTCTTTAAGTTTAATTATAAAGTCAACAACAAGTTCAAATATTCACCTGATGGTGGCTTCTTATGTGAGAGAGTGTTTCTCTCTTTGGTGTTTTGGGGGCTGTGCTTAGTGCTGTTGGCTCGCTGTGAGGCGGTTCCTGGTTCGAATCCCTGTCAGACAGGACCCTCTGTGTGTGGAGTTTGCATGGGTGGATTCTCATGCGGGTACTCCAGCTTCCTCCCCGATGCAAAGACATGCTCGTTAGGTTAATTTGTGTAAATGAGGGTTTTTATTTTTTCGGGTTTTAATCAATAAATCAATACATCAATCTTTATTTGTATAGCTCCAATTCAGGACAAGTGTTATCTCGAGGCACCTTACAAAAGAGCGAGTAAAAGACCTTACTCATTGTTGAGAAAAATGGGATGGGGAGATGGGAAGGAAGGATTTCTCCTTTGTATTCCTCACGTTCCTGTTGTCCACACTTCCTCGTCACTGAGGTGCAGGTTGGAGCAGGCCGTGCATGAATGAGGACAGCGGTGGTTGTGGGGACGACACAGTCCGATGGTGGAGGCTGGGCGTCGGGTGGTAGTAGTGCCAGATCACCTCACTGAAGGATGGAGGAGCTCTGTCTGTAAGTATTCAACAAAATATATATAACGCAGGTTTAGTCAATTTTTCTAATAAATTTAGATATTTTAGTGTAAACATTTTGTACGTTTAAAGGATCAAATCCAGCTTCATCCTCTGCAACATGTCGCTCCACTGAGTGGATGAGATTGAGAACATCGGGATGGGATTCATCAGACCATCAGTGTTTGTTTCACATTCCCTGGTTTTATATCCAACTGCTGAGATATTTGAGCCTGAATCATCGTGTACAACGGGCGCTTCCCACACCACCTCATATCACTTAAAAAAAAAGTCTAATGAGAAAAAAATCCAGTCCTGAACGTTTCCAAGTGCCATTAATTTAATCAGAGAAAAACAAGTTCTCTGATTACGCAGAAATAAAACTAAACATAAAGTTTGAGGCAGGAAACGACACATCAGGATCTCATTAGAGAGGAAACGCATAACGAGAGAGAACAATGACACAACATGTAGACGGTAAAACATAAACGTGCTTGGAATAAGAGAGTAATGATTATTATTTGGCAGGTGTGCGTTACAGCTCCGTAAAGTCCAGTGAGACGGCTGAGTTAATCTGAACAATGTGGCTCGGGTAATAAGAGAAACAGTTTGGAGGTTGAGCAGCTTCGTCATGCAGAATGAACGTCCGCTGGCTTCTTTAAGCACAGCATGACTGTATGATACATTAACTGTGTACTAATATGGACAACGCGTCCCAGTCTCCTTCTGTTGTCCAAAACTGAAGCCAAAATAACACAGGATGGATGCTGACGTGTGTCCTAACTTCCTTGCCGTTGAGGTGGAGGTCAGAGCAGGCCGTGCATGAATGAGGGCGGCGGTGTTTGTGGGGACGACACAGTCCGATGGTGGTGGTGGGGCGTCGGGTGCTAGTAGTGCCCGATCACCTCGCTGGAGGTTGGGGGAGCTCTGGCTGCTCAAGGTTTCTGCTGTCCTGGGCTTCTCACACACTGACACCAGCGACGTCATTTGGAGCCAAGGCATGTGCAGATTTGAGCTGGCTGGTGGAAACGCAGAATTGAAGCCACGCCCCTTCTGCTCACCAAAACACTAACCTATCTTTTAACATGGAGGAGGCGGGGCTTCCTTGCCTTTTTGTGTGTAAACAAAGCTGTTAAAAAAAACAAGGATAGATGCTGAGTTTCTCCACTAGGTTTACAAAGATGTCCATTTAGTTGAATCTTTGACCTCCTGAGCCGACAGTGAGGGCGGGTCAGGAGACCTCAACCCATTGCTAGAGGTTAGCTCGTCACTGTAAGACTTCTTGTTTCAGCTGCCAAACAATTCAAGTTATTGGGTCAGGCGTCCAGATGGTCCTTTCCGATGTGAAAGGGCCTCAATCTACCGTTAGCTTTAACTTTCTAACACCAGTTTGGCCTCACCTAAACCTGCACGCCGTGACCTCAGGGATTCTCTTCCACACTGAACATGTTTACTGAGTTAATGAAAGAAGTCAGAGACGTTCAGCCTCGCTGCCAACATCCTCTCCAAATAAACACCTCCATTAAAAATGTTCATGTCAATCTCCCCACTTACCGCCACACTCCATCATTTCTCCCCCTCCCGCTCTCTGACCGCAGCGCTGACCGGGACACTTTATTCAGCTCATGTGTGGCTCTTTAACCTCATTGGTCAGAGAGTGTGAGCAGGCCAAACACGCACACATACACACACTCCATGCATTGACGTCTTCTGCAGCCACACCCGCCCCGCCTCACAGATCCTTACTTATCGCGGGTATTGCGAGTGGGGCCGCTGGTCCCGCCCCTCTCTGAACTCGGCAGGACATGTTACATTTTACAGCTTGGTCTCTCAAACGCTCGTCCTGAGACTTTCACGCCCTCCGTCTCCTCCTCTTCACCCTCTGAGAGCTGCAGATGGGCTGAGCCTGCAGAATGAGGACACATATAGCTCTCAGATAGTGATTGTTATTTTCAGGCTCCTCTCTTCCACGAGTACTTCAGCTGTGTGCTAATCAGATCTGTGCAAAGCTGCTCGCTGACAAAGAGATGTTACAGAGGGAGGTTAACTGTCGGAGCTACACTAGCACATTTAACTTTTAATAAACGTCTCATCTGTCAGCTTAATGCCACTCTGCCCATCTCCACCCCTCACTTGTTGTCTATAACTGAGAAGTCTTTTCAATAAAAGCTGCTCTCCATGAGGTTCATTTACTAAACAGTGTCTCGCTCTTTTCTTTATATGGATGATATGACGTCATCAGGGAGAAAAGATGTTAAAAAAGTGGCCCCACAAGGCTGGTTGTAACTATTTGTGCTTTCACACCAACAGAAATCTCCTGAAATACTCCCGATATTTCCAGGAGGAGCTGTATATGTGAACGCAAAGAGCCAAAATTTTGCTCGGATTTCACCCAGGGGTTTCTCCTGCCAGACTCCTAGTATTTTTTCTGCAGCAAGTCCGACAGGGCTGATGTGAGAACGCCGCAGGATATTCTCCGGAGAATTCAGCTCGAGCCAATAGGAGGGGGAGCGACGTCAAAACTCCCACATCGTTGTGCTGCTCTGTCTAACAGGATGATCGGGTGTCTTTGATTTCTTTGATGATGTGAAAGAACCTCCACAACACCTCAATGTGTGTGCAGCGATAGAACAGCTCTGATCTGCTGTGAGTTGTATCACTCTGCAGGAAAAAAAAACTAGAAACATGTTACTTGCAGAGTGGTACATAAATAATATCCACATCCATGATTGAAATGTTGAGCTCTGACTTGTGTCAACTTCGGAGAAAAACCTATTCGAGCAGTTTATTGACGAGCCTCTGAGCGTTGTGATTTCAGTCAGCAGATCGTCAAAACAAAAGAGCCGCACTTCAGTTAGTCCACCTTCAAAATAAAAGCACCACATGTCAAACTGTTTACAACAGGAGGCTGAAATTCACAGAGCAGAGAATTCCATATTTAAGGGATGCAGTGTGAAGACAGCGTGTGATCATGTGTGCAATGTGACGCCATATCCAACGCTCGGTGCTGTTAGGACACGGTTTCAGTATAATGACAGGAACACAAAAGAAAAGGTTTGGTACCACAGTTGCTCTCCAGAGGAGCTCAAGTGGGCTCATCTATTCCCTTCAAGTTGGCAGGAACCTTTAACCTTTAAGAGGATATTTTTTTGTTTGATGTTTCAATGATCCTCATGCAGGGAACTGTCCAACTCATCACTCTGAAACCAACTGGCACCAAGATTTGAACGACAGCTAAGTCCCTATTCAGACGATGAGAGGTATGCATTCAAATCATATAAAATATTATTTGTCTAACCTTCATTGGTAAAGGGGCGGTTACTGTCCATGCATGGATTAGGGAGGGGTTTTTGTCCTCACACTGTGTGTTTATCTCGGTCTCTGCAGCAGAATATTATGACCTCTAAAGAAATGCAGACAGAAACAGATTTAGAGCCAGGTCGGG